>NW_017618922.1:172500-262500 GCF_001879475.1 Ipomoea nil | reverse complement strand
ACATTGTGGGTTTAGGTTGTAACCTTGTGTCCTCACGGACGTCTTGCGTGCATCCATGAACTCCTTGGCCAATGCAAGACTCGAACAACTCTGTTTCTATTATGTGAAAACTCTATTTCTTTCCTTTTGTAACGTCTTCAACATGTATAGATATAAAAGCTAGATGCACTCGAATCGAATATATTCCTTGAAATATGCCTCAATAATATTTCAAGATCACCCCTGAAATATCGAATCTTTACTGTACAAATATGTCGTATAGACTCCATAATTATTGGAAATAATATAGCGTTGTATTTATAGAAATGGACACCTTAAATAGATATATATGAGCGTATTTGATTGAACGTGTAAAAATTCAAAAATTATCATTGCGAGCCCCACATTATATTGTCACCTGGGGAGGGCATCCTGATAATATTATACAGGATGCCCTCCGCCTATATATTGTCACCAATTCACTAATTGGTAGTGCATTTTGTGTGAGCTTTTCAATCGGTGACATTTGAAAAAAATATCTCCTAACAGGTTTAGAATTACTGGTACCAGGATGCCCTCCCTATGTGACAATATAATATGCTATCCGCAATGATAATTTTTAAATTTTTACACGTCTATTCAAATACGTTCCTATACATCTGTTTTAGGTTTCCATTTTTCAAAAAGAGAGTAAAGTGGCACAGAGCTAGACACAGATGGTAGAGACACGTACGAAGTATTTGAGACAGGCAGATTCACCAATTCAACATTTTTTGAGATATAAGAAGATGGTGACAGGCAGATTTTTGAACTAAAGAATTTTAGAGGCAGAAGAGAAGGAAATATTACTACGCATATGACATGCTAAAGTACCAAACATAATCTCAGGCATATCATTAAAAAAAAAAAAAAAGCAAGTAATGACACTTTATCAACATTGACCGGACATGATGACAATGAGGAATTTAATGCAAAAATAGAGGTACCCAAGGATGGTTCCATTCTCGCAAACGGGACAGTGGTAGAAGGCTGGGCAGTGTTTTGAGCGGTGACACTAGTGGTGGACTGGCAGCAGCGGGGGCAGTGGCAGACTGGGCAGTGTTGCGGCGGCTGGTGGTTCTCCGGTGGGCAGGGCAGTGCAGCAGGGGTATGAATTGCACACTAATAATGAAACGCATATGAGAAAATGTTCGATTTTGAACCACATATTAGGTGTATGGGGATGGGGAATAGTTATTATATGCAGTGAGTTAGATTGGCCGAATTCAAAACAGTAGCATATGAAATTTGATGTCCCCAACAAACTAGAACAATAGGTAATTTAGAAATTTCCTTCAACACATTATGTAGGAAATATTCATGTGATGGAGATTGATTATTGTTTAATATATATATTATGCCAAGAAAATTAGTACAAATCTCATTCATTATAATTTGCCCAAAATGACCCAACCACTAATGTCATAATTTAAAAGAGTTTATGTCTTAATTTTTTTTTTAAATGCTATAATAGTATTCAGAAGTATATGTAATTCTCTAGTAGTTTCATATTATTCAAATAACAAAAGCATACACATTAAACAAAAATGAGTAGAACACTCAACAATCTTAAAGTGATTAAATGCCAAAAGATAGAACAGATTGTGAGACCATTCAAGAATTCTAAAATTCATTTTCTCAGCCTATGAGAGGTCATCATCATCAAATATGTTCACAACTTGTTTGCTTCAGGCAAACTGCATGATGTGGTTCACTTATAGCTTTCAAACACATTGCATTTAGAATAACTATATCACGCATCACGTCGTGACAGAATCATAAAATATTATTGACAAATTAGCATATAATACTTGAAGACGACTCTATTCATGAGTCGTCATGAAACATTAGTCACCCAAAGGTTAATCCTCATTTGAGATTTTCCATGCCTTATTGGAAACACATTCCAATAACCAAGCATATTATCAAGCAAAGAAATACTCAACAACTTAGAAAGTGTATTCCGGCTAAAAATAAGTCTTTGAAATTTCTTTCGAAACTCAAGGACACTCAAAAAATGAGTTAATACCCAAAATGATCCTCGATTTTAATGATTTTTCTCAATTTCATTCTAAACGACTTTAGTGACCTAATGTGGTATTGTGGTCTCAGACTTTTGTGTTTTTGGTAAATTTAATCCAAGCACGGGAAGATTGAGCTTTAGATTCTTCCCAATCATCATGGGTCCTTCATTGCTGCTTCTAACTTCTCCAGAACCAGCTACCGCTCCCCCAAAGAAGCCGATGCCATTGCAGTTCATGAAGCCCTTTCGTGGCTAAAGCAGCAAAACGTACTTCTCCAAAGTCCTTGTTGAAACAAGTCCTTGTTGAAACTGATGCTCTCTCTGTGGTTCAAGGTCTACATGCTGATAATCATACTTCTTCTTTTGATCTTGTATTAAGTCGTACTAAGTCTTTTAGACAATGTTTCAATCTCGTTTGTTAAACGCTCTGCGAATGGAGTTGCTCATATGCTAGCTAGAGACTCCATCTCTAATGGAGACCGTAGGGACTGGTTCTTAGAACCGCCTTCTTTCACCTTCATTCATTTGTACTCTGCTTTCTTATGATATTAATGAATGATTTCGCTGTTCGTTTGCAAAACAAAAAAAAAAAAAAAAAAAAAGTGAAAATCACAGAAAGATCTAATACTGATAAGTAGAGCAAAAGGCTGAATGCAATAAAACATTACAGAATTATCAGTGGTAAATGAAAAGAAAACTAAAATTCCAAATTAATTAACAAAATTCAAGCAAGGAGTACCTAAAAGTAGGGCAAAGATCCAAATTGAAAATGAGAAGAACCTTTAAAAAACACACATTTTGGCGCTCAACTAGGAAGCGGAGGTCCAAGGAGGAAGAGAAGTAGTAAGCCATGATGATGAACTTAGATAGTAGATTTGATTGGCATAGAAAAAGGAAAAGCTGAAGGTAGAAAAGAAAAAGAAAAGGGAGAAATTACCGGAAAATCAACCCCCGTCATAAACCTGTTCCAGTACTAGCGCTCCTTCCAACCATATTACCGAGCGGAGGGCAGAGGGCGGAGGCCGGGTGGAGGCAGACGGCCGACGGCGAGGCTGGAGGAACTGAACGGAGGACGGATAGGCTAGAGAGGCTGGAGACCGGTAGAGGCAGCAAATGACAGAGGTAGAGAGGATCAACTATGAACTAGGGTTAGGAATTTTTTATTAATAAATATTTAGTAATTTAGTAGAGGAAAATAGGGGATATACATCATACAAGGAAAATTTTATAAAAAGGAAAGGTAGCTACTTATTTTTATTGACGGTTTATATAGTCGCCCTTAAACACTTATTTAGCGGGGCGGTTATAACAAACCGCCACACCCATATTGTAATTGTAATATATTGAATATAATAACACTCAATCCGGTGATAGAAATATGTATATAGTTATTGATTTGATTACTTTAATTCTATACTAAAAATTTCTATATTAAAAAAAGAGTTAATACTATAGAGTCCTCCGAGTATAATAGTTTTGCCTCGTTTAGTCCTACACTTTCAAATTCACCATCTGTGGTCTTTTGACTTTCAAATTGTTACTATATGTGGTCCAAGTTAACCACTCATGGTCCTTTAACTATCAAATTTAAACCACCCATGGACCTTCAACTATAAAATTTTAACCACCCATCACCCATGGTCCTTCCAGGAAGACCTGATTAAATTTTAAAAGCTGAAGGAACATAGGTGGTTAACTTGGACTACATATGGTAACAATTTGAAAGTCGAAGGACCATGGATAGTAGATTTGAAAATTTAGGACTAAACGTGGCAAAACCACTATATTCGGAGGACCCTAGATATATGGTATTAACTCTTTAAAAAATTATCAATTAAGTAAAATTCTAACGGAATGAAATATAGGATTCCCTCAAAATGAGATATGCCCTTCAATAAACAAAGGAAACTAGATGCTTCAAGCAAAATGAATTTTGTTTCTTCTTTTTTACTAAAGAGTTATGAATGGCTTGACAATTTCAAATTCGAATCGACCAATCCGGTATAAATTTTCCATGTTATAGGAGTATGTCTATGTTTCGATTATACGAATATAATTTTTTTTTTTTGGGCATTTCTAATAATATCCAGCCTTATTCCTATTTTGGCTCTTTTTTTTTCCTGGGGTTTTAGCTCCTATTAGCAAAGAGCCAGAGAAACTTTCTACTTATGAATCAAGTATAGAACCTATGGATGATGCTTGGTTACAATTTCGAATCTGTTATTATATGTTTGTTCTAGTTTTTGTTGTTTTTGAAGTTGAAACCCTTTTTCTTTATTCATGGGCAATAAATTTTGATTCTGTCGCTAATATTATGTTGGTAAATGACTATTTTTTTTTTTTTTTTGGTAGTGTTTGCATTGATGATTGATCCTTTGAAACCCAACATTCTTACCGTTGATATGAGCTCATCATGTTTCACTTCAACCGTACATATGTTGGGCCAACATAGGCGAATCCGGCACCAAATGAACATCTTGAGCATTCACTTTCGCGTAGTTTACACTGCCGTTTTTAATGTTAAACCGAGCCATCCGGCAGAAAACCAGTCTTCGGATTTGGTTGAGCTCTCGAGAAGTGAGCGTGTCGGAGTTTGAAGGAAAGAGGAATAATCGGAGCTGAGATGTGTTCGTACCGTTTGAATTAGTGTTGATGTGGTTGTACTCATTGATCATGTTCTCCAGGTCTTCATCCGTACGTGGTGACTGGGATGAGCCGTCATCAACTTCGGTGGCATTTTGTACAGTCTCTTTGGTCTTCCAGAATAATGCCTTTTTTTTTAGCCTCCTCATTGTATAATATATTTACAGCATTCATCTTTCATTCTCACCTAATCCAATTGATGGTTTCTTCTTGCTAATAATAAGCCTTAATGTCGATATGTCTCTGCCCCTTTTGTCAGGTTCGGTGGTTCAGATCTGCGCAGTACGTATATATTGGTGGAAGACTACGGGAGTCTTGATGGAACCCTAAGGTTGTTGCGTTTAGTTTGACTAGACTGATAATATTTTGAAGTTCAAATCTGAGCCGTACAACTAATACCGTAGTTTTGCTGATGATTCGATGAATCGAACCGGGATCCCTTGCTTATAAAATCATTCACCCAAGAATAATGTAAAACACTTGCTTATTGTGAAACTAGATGTATCCTTGATGAACAGATATATTATTATATATATGACAAAATACAGTAAAGTAAAAAAAAGAAGACAATAGATATAGAGAGAATCATCAGTCTATCATACTTCAATATAACATATGCAAGATATATAGACTATACCGCCCATATTACAGTACTACAAAAAATAAAGAGGTATTATCATAGTATAATACCTATACATAGTAATCCATATATATATATTTATTCACAACAAAAAATATTCTTTTATTTATTTATTATTTCGAGTATAAGTATTTTTGTCATTTGACTATATATCCTTAATCAAACATTTCAATATAAATTCTTATATAATTTCATAATCCAAACAAACAATGATATTCCTTTTTTTTTTTTTTTTTTGAGAAAACATGATATTCCTATTTAATTCATCCTCTATATCATTCCTTTGTAATAATATTCTTATTCTCTCTATTTTGATTTTGTAAACAAAACTCTACTTAAGTGATCGGGATATTTGTATTTACTTTTAATTGTATATAATAAGTAAAGAAAAGTCAATAACTTTGTGGTCTAGTGACTCTCCCATATAGGAAGTCAGAGGTTTGAGACTCAATAGAAGCGTTACAAATAGATAGTGCATTGTAACAGAGTTACTTAATATATATATTGCAGTATATGACTTTAGATAAGAGGTCACGTGTTTAATTTGCATGCTAGTCAAATTAAAATTAAACATGTATTCATACAATGAAAAGCAAAAAATTGGTATAAATTTACATCTACAATACATACAATTTTAATAAGAGTCAATAATGTTATACCCTTAACTGGAACAAAAAAATATCGGTAGTATTGTTTATTAAAATGAATGGTTCATATATTTTGATTTTAGTATTTTTTTTAATGTTTTTCCTTATTTACCCTCTATTATATTATTTTCTTCCCTTAAATAACATAAATTCCGTTAGTATAAACTTTAGTAACGGAATATACCGTTAACTATTTATTATTTTTAACTTACTCATTAATAATTTATATAAAAAAGGTCTTAGGTTCGAACACCATCCAAATTAGAGTTGGCATATAATTGTTAAACATATACTACGAACATGTTAAAATGTATTAAAAATATATATAATATAAAAATTAACATAAACTTTGCTCAAATAATTAGTCCGACTAAATGCTTAACATTCAAAGTTAAGCATCAAAGATTATAAATCAAGAACTTTAAAAATCATTTGATTTTTATGCATTTAAAAAAAAAAATAGGTTAAGTTTTTTTTTTCGTTTAATTAATCTTCGTTTGATTATTTAGATTAGAACAAAACTTAATATTTCAATTATACTTTTGCACTATTGGTATGATTTAGGTCGTTATGGTATTAATATTTTTTTGTCTATATTTTTATAATAGTACAATTGTACATTACTTTACAAATATTATGCTATTATTTTTTTTATCGGACAAAATTGTTCTTACATTATTGTCAGACATGTGCGACCTAACTACAAAGTTGTTGATCATAAATACAATTACACCTGGACTCTAAAACGGTAGGACCATTTTCCAAAGAATTGACAATGTTGACATCCTACTAGCTCTAATTGAACAAGTTTATACAATAGAATTTTATCAATGCATTAAAACTTCTAAAGAAATTTGTAAGTTAATTTTTACTATATCATTATAACAATATCTATTGTAACTATATATTTTGAATTATTTATTATCATCATCTATTGACAGAAATTGTAACAATTGACATTGACGAACTCTCAAAATAATTTGTCTCAACAACGAATGTAAATAAAAAAAATCAATGATTTCATTATTGTTGATGAAAAATATGTACGCCACTTTATTACTCTTACTAAATTAAATAAATTAGTAGCTACAACAAAAAAAACAATACATATGCATTTAATTAATTTAGAATTCGATGTCTATAATGCCTTTATTTTAAAAAACTATTCATTATAAAAAAAATTAAAAGAGATATAATTTCATTAGTTATATTGTCTTTATTTTCTACAATTCAAAGATTCATTACCTTCAAATTTATTAATTTATTATATTCACTACATTGTCCATTGTCTTCTTTTTACATTATCTTGTAATTAAATATCAAAGTTATAATACAAAATATGTTATATATATATATATATATATATATATATATATATATATATATATATATATATATATATATATACCAAGTATTTTATACAAATATAATAAATATTAATATTTTGTTCAATACTTTCACATGATAAACTATGACACACATCTCACAACGCATGAAACATGTAAGGGAAAAACTACAACTACCAAATATTAATAGGTGCTTATAAGATAAAGAGTTTAGTACAACAAAGATCCCATCATATACATAACAAGGCAAATCTAAAGCTTCCTACACCATAATCTCATTGCACGATTAATCCATCTATGATACCACCAGTAACCCAATTGCACATGTCGACACACTACCAATAAAAAAAAAAAAAGAAGAAGAAGACGTGTACTGAAGATGAAGACAATGACAATGCTACCAAAAGAGAATTAAGAAGAATTATAGAAATTTAAACCAAAAGTAGTATTTATTTAGACTATCGTTTTTAGTCTAAGTATTTAGACTAGCGTTATTACAATGTTGCAAACATTTATTTTAGCGACAATATAATCAATATCTCATATATTATCTTGCATTTATATACTTTAAATTACCGATTTAAATAAAAAAAATTCAATATTTATTTGCATATGCATGAACATCTCCGACATAATATTGCATTGATATACTTTAATTTGAAATACTTATTTAAAAATAATCATTGGACATTATTCCATTTGCGCAAAACGCATAAAAGAACTAGTAATAAGTTATATATATGCCATTATTTATAATTGAATAGAGCTATAATGATATTGTCGTATCAATATGAAAAAAAAATTAAAAAAAAAAAAAAAAACCATGATCATTATTCTTGTGAGTAGCAGCATAAAATCTTTTTACTCCATAAATTATAGTATCTGATTTAGATATATGCATAATCTGTATTTTGACTCAAAGTCACCTGAATTGTGTGGGATCCATGTATACAGTACACTGAATTGAATTGAAGAAGTTAAATACTTATCTTGACTGGAGATCAGATAAGGAAATAATTGCATTCAATGCAATAACATACAATATAATAGTGGTAGGGGAGAATAATATTCGTACTTAATTTTGATTTCAAATATTATTTTAAACAATATTACTTGTAATAAGTGTTAAAATATTTTATAATTATTAGTTGCTCATGAAAGGTGATTTTTAATATTTAGATTTCTGGTTAAGAAGAAAGAGACTTAAGCCATCTCATTTATACTTCTTGGATAATTTTATTATTATAAGTTAAATATACATTAATCTTAGGAGACTTGGTGATAAAAATATTTGCATATTTGACAAAAGTCTAAATATTTGTTTGAACTTTTAGTCAAAATAAAACACATCCTTCAATTAACAAGTACACAAAACTTCTTCTAAATATGCCAGCGCATGGAAACCCAAAATCCTCATTCTGATAAGAAAACAAAATATGTGTGACAAAAGTCAAAATTCTTAGAATCAAGTAGTGAACGGAAATAACGTGAACTACGTTAATAATAAGACTTATATGGAAATTTTGAACTGGAGAATATAATGCATTTACTTAGTTGTCTGGTCCTACCTGTACGTGGTTATGGGTCTCTTGCTATATATATAATATATGCTCATTTAGAAAGCTTATTATCTTGTGTGTTTAGTATTTCTTGACCCTTTTCAACATTTCCGAAAATGGGGGTTTCTACTCTTTATGTTGTTGTCTGTGTTTTGCTTATTTTGTATATGGTTGATAATGGGCGTAGTGAGAGTGGTTTAGGTGCTAATTATGGAAGATTAAACCAAGGTGAAGGCAATGGTGTTCATGTAAGAGATGGTTCTAGTAAAGGTAGATATCTAAAAACCGTGATTAGTAGTGAAACAAATGGTGTGAGTAAACTACTCAACAAAAGAGGAATTGGTGTAAGTGGTGGCCTTGGAGCAAACCTCAACAAAGCTACTGTTGACAATGTTATTAACATGGGGCGCATAAGTGGTGGTGCTCTTGGTGGATTTGAAGCATGCGCTGCTATAGGTGGACGTATTGAGGGTGGTATTGGTGGTGGAGACGGCAAATTTGGGGGTGGTATTTATGGTAGTTGGGGTCTAAGTGTTGGTGGAGGTATTGACATACCTGGGGGCATTGGTAAAGAATTTGTTTTAAAAAATGAGGGTAAAGGTGATGGTGGTAGAGACATTGGTAATGGTATAATTGAACGCTTTGGAGCTGGTATTGGACGGGATTTTGGAGATGAAGTTGGTAATGTAATTAATGGGGGTGTTGGAGGGGGAGATCATATAGGTAGAAGTAGTGGGAGTGGTGTAAGTGGTGATTTTGGTAAAGGTGGAAGCTTAAGAGATGGTGGTAGCAATAGTATTGGATGGGGTGCTGGTGGAGGTGGTGGAGGCCGTCTAAGGGATGAATTTGGAGGTGATGATATTGGGGGAGGTATAGGTGGAGGTGGCGGAGGAGGTATTGGGTTTGGAGGTGGTGTAGGAAGAGATTTTGGTAAAGGTGGAAGTTTAGGAGGTGGAGCAGGTGATGATATTGGAGGGGGTATTGGTTTAGGTGGAGGAGGGGGTATCGGGTTTGGTTTTGGAGGTGGAAGTGGAGGTGGTGGGGGTGGCTTAGGGGGTGGGTTTGGAGGTGGAAGTGGAGGTGGTGGTGGAGGTATTGGGTTTGGTTTTGGAGGTGGAAGTGGAGGTGGTGGAGGTGGCTTAGGGGGTGGGTTTGGAGGTGGAAGTGGAGGTGGTGGTGGAGGTATTGGGTTTGGTTTTGGAGGTGGAAGCGGAGGTGGTGACGGTTATGGTAATGATGGTAGAGGTTTTGGAGGGAGAATTGGTGGGTTTGGAAGTGGGTTTGGTGGAGGAGGTAATTGTGGTGGTAGTTTTGGTCAAGGTGGTGCATTAGGTGGTGGAATAAGTAGTGGGATTGGAGAAGGTGGGGATGGAGGTAAAGATATAGGGGGAGGGTTGGGGGATGGACTTGTAGATACGATTGGTGATGGCAGTGGTGGTGGAGGTGGATTAGGTGGAGGCATTGGGGGTGGCTTTGGAAGTGGAGCAATTGGTGGTGGTGGAGGTTTTGGAGGTGGCTTTGGTGGAGGGAATGGAGGTGGTTTACCAGATTTCAGCGGTGGATTAGGTGGTGGTGGTGGTTTTGGAGGTGGATTCGGTGGAGGCATTGGGGATGGCTTTGGAAGTGGAGTAATTGGTGGCGGTGGAGGTTTTGGAGGTGGCTTTGGTGGAGGGAATGACAGTGGTTTACCAGATTTCGACGGTGGATTAGGTAATGGTGGTGGTTTTGGATTGGGTATGAATGAAGGCACGGGAAGTGGTGTTGATCAAAGTAATACTGGTTTTGGAGATGGTTTATGAAATGATGGATTTGCAACTTTGTATTAGTTTGTGACAAATTGTTATTATGCATAATTTGTATTCATTTTTATGGTAATACATTAATTACTATTAATGTAATCGAATTAAAATCTTCACCCAAGTAGTTAAATTATTCTGAAATCATTCCAGTAACTTATACGATTTGTATGTAACTATATTTGTAGCTCGGTTGTTTATCCAAACAAAGGGTAAATTATGAATCCAACAAATAATAAATAAAAATGTGGATGCAAATTTATGAAGATTGAAATGCAACGTTAATCAAAATTTAGGTTTGGACGCAGAGTAAGTTAAAGTGTGAATTTTCAATTTTCACAAATAACAATGAGATGAAAACTGGAAAACTAATAAAATTTCCATTATTAAATAAAATGTCCCAATAATAATTGATTTAAATCCCACAAGCAACGAGAAGTTGTCTTGTCCTTTCCAAGTACGGTATTCAATCAAAATTTTTAACTGACTTTAAAAGTTTTATGGTATTTAATATAAACTTTTAAAGACTCTTTAATAGTCTATCGTATTTAATTCATACTTTTAAATTTTTTTTTGAAAATATACTGATATTGGATTCAATTTTTTATAGAGTGTTTAAAAGTCTACAGTTATTCAAAAGTTTATTTACTTTTAAAGACTCTATTAGAAAATGATTTACTTTACTTGGCAAATATAAATAATTGAAATCCAATCCTGGAACCCCAAACTTTTCAACCTTCTCTACAGAATTTTCGCTAATGAGGAGCTCCCGGTATCTCCCACCTCTTCTTTGTTGATGATAGTTATGTTCGGTTTTCTTCAAAGCAACACTTGAAGAGGCTGAGGAAATCAAAAAGTGCCTACGAGATTATGAAAATATTTTTGGTCAAGCAGTTAATTATAGTAAGTCCCGTATCATTTTTAGCAAAAATACAAGTCATACATTATGTCAGTAGATTGCAGCATACCAGTTTCGGGATGTCTCAGTCTGACAATATTGGCAGATATTTGTGTTTTCCAATGGTGGTGGGAATTGAAGGAATAAAAATGAGATGTTTGCCTACTTGAGACGAAGATGCGACAACCGTTGGGCGGATGAAATAAAAAAGTATTATCACGTGGCGGTAAAGAAGTTTTATTAAAAAACATACCACGAGTATCTACCATCTTTTGGTCACTTTCTTTGAAAGGTTAGGAAGAATAATGAACAAATATTGGTGGAATACCAAGGGTAGTAATGGCGGTATGCATTGGCTCGATCTCTTTGTCTCGTATGAGTGTGCCGAAGCAAAATGGCGGGATGGGCTTACTTAAAAAATTACATGAATTTAATCTTGCTCTACCTATTAGCAAAACAAGGTTGGAGAATGCTGACAAACCAAAATTCCACGGCTACCAAACTATACAAAGCTAGGTATTTTCCGGAAAGTAATGCATGAAGAGCTGAGGATTTGGAGACTAAGCACAAATAATGCGTGGCTATGTGTTGGGCCATCTGGAAACAAAGGAACAAACTCATATGGAACGAGAAATAAAAAACTTAGCTGTTGCCCTCTTCAACGAATGGAATGCTTTACCGACCTACTGCACTCCCACCTAGTGCCTCACATCTAGTACGTAATGCATGCTTCGAACGTCGACCTCGGATGGGAGTCGTTCATGATGAGAATGGTCAGTTTCTGGCAGCAAAAAAGGGCCGGGGACAGTCTGGTGTCTAGCCTATCCTCACTTGGCCTAGGCATTAGCAATTAAAGAAGCTCTTTCA
Organism: Ipomoea nil; assembly: GCF_001879475.1. NCBI lineage: Eukaryota > Viridiplantae > Streptophyta > Magnoliopsida > Solanales > Convolvulaceae > Ipomoea > Ipomoea nil. The sequence goes on along the minus strand of NW_017618922.1, from coordinate 250,063 downwards.
TGGGCGAAGGATCTTGGATGGCGACAAATAACAGTATACTCTGACTGTCAAACGGTTTGTCCAATGCTAACTGTGCCTTTAAGGAGTGTCAGGCTCTAAAACGACACTTTGATACAGTGTCCTTTCAATTTATTCATAGATTTAAAAATAAACTAGCTCATGCCTTAACAAGAAAAGCAAGTTCACAATCTGATCCCCTAGTTGGTTTTCCTAGCTATTACCCTTCTTGTATCCAGCACCTTATTAATATTTCTTAATATATAGTTTGCTTTTTTCTTTTCAAAAAATAAAATTATTTGTAGCTCGGTTGTTTATCCAAACAAAGGGTAAAATATGAATCCAACAAATAATAAGTGAAAGTATGGATGCAAATTTATGAAGATTGAAATGCGACTAGGTTTGGACGCAGTGTAAGTTAAAGTGTGAACCTTCAATTTTCACAAATAACAATGAGATGCAAATTGGAAAAACAAATAAAATTTTCATTATTAAATACAACTAGTATTTGTCCCGTGCGATGCACGAAAAATATGTTATAAAAATATATCATATATGAGGTTTATTCATATATAAAAATTTTGTTATTTAATAATTATGTGTGAATTGCTATGATAAAATTATGAACATAAATATATTTACAATTAAAATAAGAATTGGTATTTAAGGTGGGTGATTACTACAAATCTTAAATTATATTAAAAATTTAGTGCATAGTATTTAATATTACAAAATTTTAAGAATTGAACTTAGTAAAACTACAATAGTAATTGAATTACAATTTTCAGAGTCACCACGGATCAAAATTTTTAGACCTTTGAGATTTCTAGAAAATTATAGGTCTAAAAATTTTGATCCGTGGTGACTCTGAAAATTGTTAGAAATCTCAAAGGTTTAAAAATTTTGCTCCATGGTGACTCTGAAAATTGTAATTCAATTACTATTGTAGTTTACTTTGTTCTTAAAAATTTGTAATATTAAATACTATGTACTAAATTTTTAAGATTGACCTCATTAAAATAATCTCAATTGAAGTTTATTTGTGAGTTTTTGGATGGACTGGATGAGGCAAGAGAGATGAAAATGAATTAAGGTTAATTTGAATTTTTATGCACCATGTAATAAATATATAACCATATGGTTTGTCATATATAATAACTATAATATAACCATATGGTTTGGTGAACAATTATTATTACAATAATTGCTCACCAAACCATATGACTATATTATAGTTAAGATGTCACAATAAATTGATTTAAATCCCACAAACAACGAGAAGTTGCCTTGTCTTTTCCAAGCCGAAGATTTTTATAATTTTTTAAAGATTTTTAACTACTTTAAAAATTTTGTGGTATTTGATATAAATTTTTAATGACTCTTTAATTGTCTATCGGTATTCAATTCATACTTTTAAAGAGTTTTTAAAAGTAAGAGTTTTTATAAATCTACAGGTAGTCAAAAGCTTATTAACTTTTAAAGACTATCAAAATAGGATTTTTGTAGACTTTTCATTCGCAAATATAAATAATTGAAATCCAACCCTCGAAACCCAAACTTTTCAACTTTCTCTACCGACTTTTTCTCATTGTCTAAACCAGATAAACTACTTTTCATCAATTCCTACCATATTTTACGGTATGTTTCAAAACAACTTTCATAAATACTCATATACTTTTGATTTTAATTTTATCTTCTCATTTTTACAAATATCTATAAAAATCATAGCAAAAATGTTATTATTGTTGCAAACAACAAACTATGTTTTGTTATTGCACATTTTTGGAATTATACTAGTTGATTTGCAGTACTACTCATCTACTGTTTATTGAGTTCGTATTTTTAATTAGAATAGGTATACCTGCTAGCTTAATCACTTCCAAACTTGAACTAATCTTTCAATTTGAATTTAGAGGACGTTCGATAGCCAAGATCAAATTTTTTTTTGGAATTTATGAGGTGGAAAAATAATTCTTACGATTGGTGTAATCTTTGACTTAGGGGATATGATTATTTTTTTTGGAGTGATTAAGAATGTATAAGATTTATTCATTTATGTACTTATCTATTTTGAAGCAAGTTAAAAGCATCTCTTTAGTCGAAGGACTAAATTAGGTAAAACTGTTATAGTCGAAGACTAACTTGGCTAAAACTACTACAGTCGATGACTAAATTGGTTATTAATAGGGGTAAAATTAACAAGTTATTTTAACAGATGACTCAATTAGTAAAACTATCAAAGTTGATGACCTAATTAATCACCAAAAGCCGTTTAGAACTAAATGAAAAAAAAAAAAAACAAAAAATTCGAGGACTAAATTGTATATTAAACCTTTTTAAAATTGGAACACTTTTCGAAGGTCTTCATGGGGATGATATAATTAATGGTGTCTCTAATTACAAAAAAATCATAAATGTCTATAATTATTATTTCTAGATGACCAGAAAAAATTCACAATCAATACTGACGGGATAAATCTCACCTTTATGTATTAACTTGCAAATCTCGAAGTGTCTATAATTCTTCTTAATAAAATACTACTCCATAGATAGATAATATCATTTAGAGAATAATCAACAAATAAAGTTTATAAATAAAAAAAATGACAATTTAATATAAGACAACTCATACAGAATTTCTGAGGCATAAACATTGACAAACGTGCAACCTATTGCACATAATAAGTACATATGTTCTTCTCCAAACTTTACCCATATGATCAATTGAGCTGCTCATGTGGGCAATAATAATGTAATCGTGTGACAAGTCCTTCTTCTCTCTTAAAGCACAACACGTTTGGTTCACAGAATGAATTTTGGAGTAATAGGAATGCTATTCCATAAGGAATGAAATAGACAAGGAATAGAATAAGAATTGTATTATATTGTTTGGTTCGCGGAAGGAATAGATTTTAGGAATTATATTACAGTGTTTCGTTGGTTTAAGAAATAGAAATGAAATATGTTTTAAAAGACATAAATACCCTTATAAAAATATGTGGTGGTGGTGATGGCGGTGGTGGTGGTGGTGGCGGCAGCGGCGGTGGTGGAATGGTGGTGGCGGCAGTGGCGATAGCGATGGTGGCGGTGGCGGTAGTGGTGGTGGTGGTGGCGGTGGTGGTGGCGGCGGCGGTGGTGGCGGCTGCGGCGGTGAGGTGGTGGTGGTGGTAAAATAGGAAATATATATATATATATATATATATATATAGAATCGCACTCAGGTGCGAATGCTTCGCCCAGGCGCGAAATAGGAATGGATTCTGTTCGTCCACGTGTTCAGATCTAATACTCATTCCTACACTTATTGCTTTTCAACATACTCTACCCCTATTTATTCATCCTCATTTAATTGCATCTTTGCATAAGTGGCGTTTAGTGAGTAGTTATCATTTGTCTAAGCATGAGTGTGAGTTGAGTTATATCTTTGTTATATATACTTAGATATGTAAAGAGTTAATACCTCCAATGGTCCTCCAAGTATTAGCCATATACCAGCTATGGTCATCCGACTTTTAAACGACCACGAGAGGTCCTCCTAGTTTTAAAAAATAACCACACGTGGTCCTCCCATTAGATTCTTTGTCAAAATGGTGTTAAGTTGGAGGGAAAACTTGTCCTTTTACTTGATTTTCACATCCACATCCGTGGTGCAGTAGATTTTGGAAGTATATGACGATGCCTTGTTATTGTGTGCCCAGAACAAGAAAAACAAAAGTGCAAATTAAATTCCATAACCTTGTATCATTCTTCATTCAGACCCATAAATCATCAGATTTCTTCAATGATTCTTGAAAAAAACTGCGCCCATGTTTAGCTCATCAAAAGCTTTGATTTCTAGAGAGTTGACCAGTGGCAGCGCCAGCAGCTTCTTGTTCCCGCCTGCTAATTCCGGTTACAAAAGGATATGCAGAGCAATGAGTTCCTGAAGAGCAAAGAAGTGATGTGTTCAGATCTTTATCAGTGTTGGAAAAATTAGCTTAAAATGGCATAAAATGGCATATTAAGTGGCTATTTTGTGGTACAATTATCAGTGGGGTCCACTTCCGATTTGGGTCGGGTCAAAGTGGATTCGAATTCTTCGTAGTAAGACGAAGAGATTGATATATTGTACGCTCAAAACGGATAATGGGTGAATGAGATATTGATTCTCAAAGTAGACCCATTTGAGTTGGGAAATGAAGGGAAATAGTGGACTTTGTCCCACATTGGTTTGGAAAGAAGATTTGTCCCCCTTATATATAAGAGCTCTTTTGAAGCTTGTAGAATTGTATAACATAGAGGCTCTCTCGTGCGGGGGGAGGGGTGGGGGTGCAAATCAAATTCCAACTAAAAGAGATCGAAAAGGCTTGATTCAAGCCCTTTTCCAACCGATATAGTCACTTGGTTCGGCTTCGGCCGAAACCGAGAGCACCACTCTCGTGCTACAGAGAGCACGAGAGGTTGTGGTGCACCGAGAGCACAACTCTCGTGCAACATTGACCACGAGAGGTGCACTCTCGTGTTTCACCACAACACGAGAGATGTACTCTTGTGTTGCCTGGTCCGTGTTCTCTCGTGTGAAGATGTACTCTTGTGTTGCCTGGTCCGTGTTCTCTCGTGTGAACCTGCACCCCAACGGTCTAAAACCCGAAAGTTCAGAAGATTAAACTCATCTGTTACTGGAATTAACACTGTTTTAATTTCAATTTTAAAACTGAGTTTAATCCTACTTAGTGGGTGGCTGTTACAGGTGTTACAAAATTTGTTTTAATATACCAATTTAATGGCCATGTTGAATGCTATCACTCCAACATCCCTATATAAAGAGAGGTAGAGCAGTAACATTTTACACAGTAGAGAAACAAAGGATTTCCAGTAGCTTTATCTTCTCAAAACTCTGCTTCTACTCTCTTCTTTAGCCAATCTGTGTTCCAGCCTTGCTTTGTTTGCCGGGTTCTTTGTTTAGGTGCTTAAACAAAGAATCGTAGCACGTTTTATCCTGGGAAACCTAGGCTACAACGCTCCTAGCACTTGTGGGAGGTAGCAAATAAGGTTTTAAGGAAAAGAACTTTGGGGGCGTTTGGTTCAAGTTATATAACATAACCAAGGGAATGTGACATTCCAAAGCTCACATTCCTATGTTTGGTTCACATTATCTCAGAGAATCTAACATTCCCCAGGAATGTCACATTCCCTCCACATAGGATTTTCAAGGGAATGTGATTCCCTTCAAAATCTTAGGTAATGTAAGATAACCTTAGTTATGTTAGTTTATTATTATTATTATTATTATTATTATTATATATATATATATATATATATATATATATATATATATATATATAATTATTTTTGTAATTATATATATTTTTATTTTTATTATGTTATGTTAGCATATAAAATAATTTTGTTTCTCAAGTTCAAGATTTTAGTTAATATTTTAAAATCATGTAATTATATATGATACCGTTATCTTATTTATTTATTTTAATTTTTAAATTTATTAAAATATATGAAAATATGTTAAGGATATTATAGTGTGTATAAAAGATAACCCTAAACCAAACATGATTATATTACATACCCCAATTTTAACCAAACACAGGAATCTAACATTCCCAGTAATCTAACATTCCCAGCAATCTAACATTCCCTAAGGTAATCTGACATTCCGTGAACCAAACGACCCCTTTGTGTTCAAACTCGTGCTAACCTTTACCCAGTTTTTCCACCTCTTTTCCTTCCCAGATTTTCTGTTTTCCCATACAATAATAATTTTCTGTAGAATTATTATTTTGGGATTTTTTCAACCATATTACCCAACAATCAGCACCAAAGTAGCAGCGGGCTGATGCGATACCGCTCAGCTCCGAGCTCCTTATTCGCGGGCATGATGGACGGTGCGGTCGCCAATTTCTCCGTCGCGAACGACGCGACGGACAACTTCATGGTGAACGACGGCTCATTGAGCTCCAACTCGAAGACCATGTTCTCGTCCATCCTGAATTACGGCGCCTCGAAGTCGCGCGATCTGACGAACTCTGTGCAGTTTCTGAAGGCGAAGATGGCATATGAGAGCTACAAGCAGAGTAGCAAGGCTCAACAGTGGTCTCGCCACCATTGCTGCAGCTGCTGGTTCGGTCCGCCCAAGTTGCCTTGCCGGAAATAAGCCAGAGGCCGACGCCGCTGCTGGTTGCGATTGTTTCTCCGTCTGTTTGGTCGAACTCGATAGCAGCGGTGGTGTTTGGCCAGAATCCTTCCATGTCTCTTCTCTGTCGGTTCCAAAAACAATATATATATATATATATATATATATATATATATATATATATATATATATATATATATATATATATATATATAGAAAGGAGGCAGAGCAGGAACTCTACTTTCTCCCTTTTCTCAAGATTTTATTTTTCTTGGTGTTTTAATTGTTCTTTGTTGAACACAAGATTTTCTCAAGATTTTATTATTCTATGTTTGTACTCGTATTCGTGGAAGAAGACTCCACCCAGGCAATTGCTCTACGAGTCCGGCGTCGCCCGTGAGTCCGCTGTAACACCCCGTGTTACGACCTTCAAGTCCGAATTAATTATTAAATTAATTCCGCTAATTAAAATAATTAAGAGGGATTTAATGCAATTATAATTCCCTTAATTAACCCAGGTGGTCCACGATGAATCGTGAACCTTTACCTGAACCAGGAACCTTAAGCCCATAGGGAATAAGGAAAGCGGGTCTTATTATTCAGACCTTGAATAGGTTTCCCTTAAACATATAAATAGGGGATTAGGAAACAGATAGAACCATTCCTCTGCCTTCCCTTACTCGAAATTACTCGCAGGAACTCCAGCCGAGGAAATCCCCCACCAACAAGCCTAGGAAGATCAATTGGAAGGAGAATCTTAGAGAAGAACCTTAGTAGCCAAGGATATTGGTTAGAGCTAAGAGGTAACCCATGTCTCGACAAAACCTATTTTCCTTGCTATATCTTATTCATTGGCTCCTTTGATAATCATATGTGTAATTCTGTGATTGAGTCTTCATAGAGCCTTGCTTTTGGTTTATATTGTGTTTACATGATAATCTTGATGTTCTTGATGTTGTGATTGATTAAATGTATGATCTCGTATTTTAATTATGTCTAGAGCCCTAGGGTTTATATCGTTAATTTCGTATTATGATGTTCTTGATATATTTTGGTGGGATTATGCATGATCGGGTGTTGAGTCTAGCCTAGGACTTGTGTTTAGGACTTTGCATATAGATTTCTTGATATTTTTGTGGTCCCGGATGCTCCTGAATCGTTATATGATTAATGTTAGATCTTGGCATGTTTAGGAGTCGTGTTAGAACGTATTTGGTATGATTCTTGATTTAATCCCGTTAATTGAATATGTGGTGTTGTCATTATGTGTTTGAATGTGTCTGGACATGGTTTCGGGTTCCACGAGAGATCCCGGGACCGAAAGTTGCCTGTGAGTCAGAGGGGGGGTAGGTGGGGACAGGGGTGCCCACCACCTACCTGCTGCCCAAGCTTCTTTCCAGCGGGCAAGCGACTGCCCGCCGGGCACCCGCTGAAAAGTGTGACCGCCGCCGCCGGGTGGTCCTCCACCCGCCACCCACCCGCTGGAAACTCGATGTGGGGCGTGATGTTTTTTCCCGTTTGATGTTTCCCCGTGTCCCGTTGTACCCCATTTGTCGTGTATGAGTCTCGTTTGATATTTTGAATACCGTTCTAGGAATTTATGTGTAGTTCGTGTCATTGCTGTTGTGTCTTGATTGTTATTTGATTATGTGTTGATTGATTGAATGATGATGAGTATCGTGGTCATTGCGCAATGACCAGTGTGAATGATGATGATGATGATGAGATTGTGATTGGTGGAAATGAACTGTTGGCAGTTGGCACCACTTGTGCTCGGCCATTGTACTAAAGGTACAGGCCATAGCGGTTACTGTGATAAAGGCACAAACCCACCTTCTACTAGCTTGCCATTGAGCATGGGTCAGGTTATAAGTGCTGCGGTGTCATGTTAGAGCTATATGCGCTAACCCCTTGATAATGGCACTAGAGGTGCGGATCATGTGAATGGCACTGTGGCACCATCTTGATATGTTGGTGGTTGATAGGTGGTTTGTCGGTGGGGGCATGTAGTTGCCCGGAGGAATAAGGGGTGGTGATATAAGGGTGGCCTGGAGGTATAGGTTGGAACTGATATATGGACAGAGGGGAGCTACAAGGTTGGAACTTGGTATAAGGTTGGAAGATGGATTGTGTGTCTTGTTGATTACTTGCTAACTGATTGTCTTGAATGCCTTTGTTGTCTCTAATTGCTATTTATACGCTTATCTGTCTGTCATGTCTTGTATCGTGTTCTTAGGACACATGTTAGTCTTTATGATTATTCTATATTGTTGGGTCTGTTATTGTGCATTGAGTCTTGATCTTGGATTTAAATTAGAGTCTCGTAAGTATATATGTATTCCAGTTTCAAAATGAGTTTCTTATATCTACCTATATTGTACTTAATGCGTTGGAGTGGATTACCAGCATTATTCGCTGACGGTTGTTACACCGAATGTTTTTCAAAAACAGTTGAGTAGTTTCTGAGCGCGCTAGTTGGATTCGTGGACTTAGTTAGATAGTTCTAGCATTGATGAAATGGCATGCGTGCCTTAATTTATATTTGAATATTGATTACACTTTGTTAGTTAGTTTAGCCTGTGCATCTGAGTTCTCTAGCTCAGGTGTAGCATAGCACCCCGACTATCATGTTTAGTTTATGCTCTATTTAGGAATTAATATTAGATTTGCCTTTATTCCATAAGCTTTGAAAGTTTAAAAATATAGGGGTGTTACATCCGGCGTCGCCTAGGTGTGGCCTGTTTTAACTAAGCTTTCATATCCCAACATGGATTCTAGGGCTTTAAGGAAAAAATATACAGAAATGACTGTTTTGTCCTCAAACTTAACGTCCCTTTGATAGTAAACTTAACGGAGGACCACGAGTGGTTATTTTTTAAAACTAGGAGGACCTCTCGTGGTCGTTTAAAAGTCGGATGACCACAACTGGTATATGGCTAATACTCGGAGGACCATTGGAGGTATTAACTCGATATGTAAATATGTGACCTATCTATATCTATACTTGCGTGATCCTCTTTGATCCTACGTGTGTTGATATGTGTAAATATCAAAACTACTATTTTCCAAACTTATATTTACTTTACAGTGTTGAGTGAGCTATACTTAGCATTTTATGCTAACCGGGTTCCTTCGTGTTTTACTTAACCCATTTCAGGATTTGTTGGTTGATTGCTGAGCGCTCTATCAGGAAGTTAGAAATCTTAGTCTTTTTGCTTCTAGTTCCTTATGTTCAGCTATTGTTAGGCTTGTCTAGCTTGAGATGTAGGATTGTGAACTTAAAGTTATTTTCCCTCTTTGTTTTGATAGTGCTTAAACACTTAGGCCTGTGAGCCTCATTTCTGTTACCTTTGAGCTGTGACTCTAGCTGTTTCGGTCTGTGAACCCCTTTATGTTTATTTTGAGGATTTATCTTGTAGTCTAGCCGGGTAGCTATTTTAGTGTGGGTGGTTACGGCGGTAGCATCCTCAAACTGTTAACAATGAATGATCTTTTTATCTATATCTTTACCTTCATTCCTTCTGTTAAGTATTGAATTAACTTAGGCCCGTGAGTTGTAAATTTGGGGGTATTACATGTATGAGTTTAGGATGTTGACTTTGAACAAGGGGTAGGAAAGTAGTAGTATTATTAGTTCAGGGCGCTATGCTCAAAACAATACATACAATGCCCGAGATACTGGCCCAAAACGGCAGCCCAAAGAATACATAAATAATAAATATTATAGCCTTAATGAATGGACTAAAAATAATAATACTACTACTAGAAATTGAACCTTGGTGTATGGGTTAAAGGTTAGGATCACAGATCATTAAACTAGGAGAGAAGTTGTAAATTAAGGGATGATGTCTTAAGGATGGAATAAGGGTGCCTATTTATAGTGTGAAGGGCCTTGCAAATGGTTGACAAATGTACGACATCGACTAGTCTTCAATCTTGGCCATACACGTGTCCCCCCACTACCTGGATGTCATCGATCTTTATACGGATAAATAGAGCATCCTACCTTTTAATACACAGGATAAAAAGAGCACCTTAACTTGTGTTGTTATGCTTGATGTAGTGGGTTTTGTACCTCTTGGTAGCAAATCCTTTAACATTTTGCTCTATGCTTCCTTATTCATTCACCCCCTTTGGCCAAGACTTATCCAATAAAATGGACCCACGGGGTCCATGTCCCCATCAATATCCATTGATCACTCATTTTTTATGGCTATGGTTTGTCCACAGTTCTCATGTGAGCATGACCATGTGTGTGTGTGTATATGTATTGGATCTTATGAGAACACGTTTTTAGAAGAAAACTAAGAACCAATCTCGGTTTTAGATCTGGAAAAATTGGAAGGACCATATCATATTTTAAAAAAATGCGGTGGCATTTTCATAATTATATCAACTTTACTATGCAAACTTGAACACTAAAGTCTGCACTTCTCAAAATTTTCCAGGTCTGCACATTTAGTATTAAAAGATTGCACTTACAAAAATGCGAAAGTACATTGCACTCAGAGTTCCGATTTTAGAGTTTATGATTGAGTTTTTTAATTTTATTTTGTTTAGAGGTTCACCTTTTATTACTTAGGGTTTAGCATTTACGGTTTATATTTAAAATTTAATTTTTTCATTAATTTTTAAAAATTAAATTTTACTTTTTTTCTTTAGTTTATTTAGTTTAGAGTCATTACAAATATAAATGTCTGATTAAATATGAATCTAGCCTGCTTGAGTCAAACAATAAAAATCTTAATTTGACTCAATCCACATCCAAAAAAAATTAATTGTTTTTCTTCAATTTCTTTAGTCCCGAATTATTATGTTTATTAGTTTATGTATTGATTTTATTGTAATACTTGTTTTTCACGCGCATTTCACGAATGAGATAATGCACAATGTTTATTTTTAAATAAGTACTTCAAAGTATATCAATGCAAGATTAAATAAGAGATGTTCATGTATAAGTAATTGAATGTTGAATTTGTTTATTTCAATATGTAATTCAAAGTATATGAATGCAAGATAACATAGGAGAGATTGATTATAATTGTCATTAAAATAAATGTTTGCAACTTTGTAAAACCCGCTAGTATAAATACTTAGTGTAAAAACGATAGTCTAAATAAATACTACTTTTGATTTAAATTTCTCTAAGTCTTTGTAATTCTCTTTTGGGTAGCATTGTCATTGTCTTCATCTTCAGTACTTGTCCTCTTCTTTTTTATTAGTAGCGTGTCATGTGCAATTGAGTTACTGGTGGAAGCATAAAGGGCAACATAATGCAATGAGATTATGGTGTAGCAAGCTGTGGATTTGCCTTGTTGTATATATGACTAGATCTTAGTTGTATTATGAATTCTTAATCTTGCAAGCGCATGTTGATATTTGGCAATAGTGGTAGTTTTTCTCCCTACATAGTTCATGTGTTGTGAGATGTGTGTAATAAGTATTGAACAAAATATTAGTATTTATTATATTTGTAGAAGACTCATGAGTAGTACATCTTGTTTTAGTTCCATAACATGTTTACTTGATAGTAACAACAATGACTCTGCAAGTAGTCTGAATATTGATGCCGCAATGTTTTCAGTTTCATCAACAATTTCCACATCCATTTTGCACTTGTTTATTTTGAAGTTCATATTTTTTGAATTAGTATGAATGCGTGTACCACTTGATTTTGTGTCTGTGTGTGTGTTTTTGTAAACTTCTTTTGTTAAATTGATACTAACCTCGGAGTACCCACTGCTGTCTTTTCACCACAATGCATACAGTTAAATAGTTTGTCACTTTGTGCATAAATCTTTTTTTAAACAGTGGCTACATCCTATATACCAAGTATTTTTGTTGTCAAGGTTGATGCTTAATCCAAGCAGGTTGAGTCTAGAAAATAAAATAAATTGTAAATTTATATTACTTCTAATATATTTAAATGATGCAGAATAAGTATTTTACATATAGGATCAATGAATGCTGCAATGATGGCTATTTTTTGAATGCTATGTATTTAGTCTGACTAATTATTTTACCAATGTTATGTTAAATGTTATATTGTAACTACAAACCTAATAAGAGCCAATAAAGTTAGGCCCCTAACGAAAACTAAAAATGTTAGGGTAATTGTTTGTTGAAATGAATGATTCATATTATTTTGATTTTAGTATTTTTTTTATTTTTCCTATTTTACCCTCTATTATATCATTTACTTTTTCTAAATACCTTTGTATTCCGTCAGTGTAAACTTTAGTAATGGAATATTCTGTTAACTATTTATTATTCTTAACTTACTCATTGATTTTCATAAGGAAGGTTTTAGATTCAAATCTCATTCCAATCAAAATTAATATAATTGTTAAACATATACTATGAATATGTTAGAGTATATTACAAAAATACAATATAAAATTTAACATAAACTTTGTCAATTAATTAGAATCACGCATTCCTCAAACCTGGGAGCGTATCCCTCTAGAATGTATTAACTTGTTTCTGCATTCTTAGTTTTAATGGAAGTTAGTTTTCCTTTTTCCAAAAAAAAAAAAAAATTAGAATTATGCATTAAGCATTGATGAAACAATACACCTAATTTACAGTATATATTCAACACAGATGAGAAACTATGTCTATTATCATTGTCTTTTTGGAGAAGGATGATTTGGTTATGTGTTTGAAGGTACATTGCGCCAATGCACTAAAATTACCGTGAAGCACACCATGAGAGTAGATCAAATCAATAATTCATTTCTGGCGGAAGTGACGATAAGAGGAAGGATGGATCACACCAATTAATAGGATTTTGTGTTGCAAAAACTTTAATTTGTTTGGGATACTATCCAGTGAGGGTGTTTCCCTCTAAAATTGTTATTATACTAGTTAATCCAACATTCATGTCACAGCCCACAGGTCATAGTTATGCATTATTGAAATATTTACTTTTATGAAAAGTTTGATAATCTTGCATTGATATACGCTAGGATACTGAACGATATTTTTACGCGCTTTGTGCGAATGGAATAATGCCCAATGATTATTTTTAAATAAGTATTTCAAAGTATATCAATGCAATATCATATCCGAGATGTTCATGCACAGGTAAAAAAAATATTGAATTTGTTTATTTAAATCGGTAATTTAAAGTATATAAATGTAAGATGATATATTAGAGATTGATTATATTGTCACTAAAATAAATGTTTGCAACTTTGTAATAATGCTAGTCTAAATACTTGGTCTAAAAACGATAGTCTAAATAAATACTATTTTTGATTTAAATTTCTCTAATTCTTTCTTGATTTTTTTTTTTTTGGGTAGCATTGTCATTATTTTCATCTTCAGTACATGTCCTCTTTTTCCTTTGTGTGTGTGTGTGTGTTACTGGTGGTAGCATAGATGGATTCATCGTGCAATGAGATTATGGTGTAGGAAGCTTTAGATTTGCCTTGTTGTGTATATGATGGGATATGATCTTAGTTGTACTATTAACACTTTATCTTACAAGCACCTATTGATATTTGGTAGTGGTAGTTTTTCCCAACATGTTTCATGTGTTGTGAGATGTGTGTCGTAGGTTATCATGTGAAAGTATTGAATAAATTAAAATATTAATATTTATTATATTTGTATAAAATATACTTGGTAAATAAATATATATAACATATTTTGTATTATAACTTTGATATTTTTTTTTTTTGAAAGTTACTGGTCCTATTACATTGTAGTATCTGTTCATATACTTTCTCAACCTGCTGAAACACAAAGAACCAATAACGCCTCCACTGAGGCTCGAACTCATAATCTTCCAAATGGAAGTCCAACCCGGGTACCATTAGACCACATAGTCCTGATATAACTTTGATATTTAATTACAAGATAATGTAAAAAGAAGACAATGGACAATGCAGTGAATATAATAAATTAATAAATTTGAAGATAATGAATCTTTGAATTGTAGAAAATAAAGATAATATAACTAATGAAATTATATCTCTTTTTAAATTTTGAATAATGAATATTTTTTTAAATAAAGGCATTATAGACATCTAATTCTAAATTAATTAAATGCATATGTATTATTTTTTGCTGTAGCTACTAATTTAGTTAATTTCATAAGCGTAATAAAGTGACGTACATACTTTTCATCAACAATAATGAAATCATTGATTTTTTTAATTTAGATTCGCGGTTGAGATAAATTGTTTTGAGAGTTTGTCCAACAATTGTTACAATTTCTGTCAACAGAGGATGATAATAAATAATTCAAAATATATAGTTCTAATAGATATTGTTATAATGATATAGTAAAAATTAACTTACAAATTTCTTTAGAAGTTTTCATGCATTGATAAAATTCTGATGTGTAAACTTGTTCAGTTGGAGCCACTGGGATGTCAACATTGTCAATTCTTTGGAAAATGGTCCTACCATTTTAGAGTCCTGGTGTAATTGTATTTATGATCAACAACTTTGTAGTTAGGTCGCGTAGGTCTGACAATGATGTAAGAACATTTTTGTCCGATAAAAAAATATTAGTATAATATTTGTAAAGTAATATACAATTGTACCACTATAAAAATATATACAAAAAACATTAATACCATAACGACCTAAATCATAACAATAATGCAAAAGTATAATTGAAATATTAAGTTTTGTTCTGATCTAAATAATCAAAAGAAAATTAGTTAAACGAAAAAAAAAAACCTAACCTAAATTTGTTTTTTTTTTTTTTTTTTTTTTAAATGCATAAAAATCAAATGATTTTTAAAGTTCTTGATTTATAATCTTTGATGCTTAACTTTGAATGTTATGTATTTAGTCGGACTAATTATTTGACGAAAGTTTATGTTAAATTGTATATTATATTTAAAATACATTTTAACATATTCGTAGTATATATTTAACAATTATACTAACTCTAATTGCATGGGGTTCGAACCTAAGACCTTTCTTATAGAAATTAATGAGTAAGTTAAAAATAATAAATAGTTAACGCAATATTCCATTACTAAATTTTATACTAACGAAATTTAGGTTATTTAAGGGAAGAAAATAATATAATATAGGGTAAATAAGAAAAATTATTAAAAAATACTAAAATAAAAATAATATGAATCATTCATTTTAAGAAACAATACTACCAACTTTTTTTTTGAAAGAACTACCAACATTTTTTTGTCTAGTTAAGGGCCTAACATTATTGGCTCTTATTAGAATGGTATGGTAGATAGATAGATAGATGTATATATAGAGTAGATAAAAATTACAAGTTAAAAATTATTTTTTACATCTTGTATTATAATTATTATTAATATTTATTACTATTATAAATTTTAATCTATAATTTTATTTTAATATAAATAATAATTACTATCATCTTTAAGATAATTACTATTTTATAAAAATAACTTTATAACAAATTTATGTTCATAATTTAAAAAAATGAATCAAACAAAAAGAATACAATTTTTTTTTAATTTTTAATAAAAAATTTATTTTATAAGTTTTAGCCGAACATCCAAAATTAACATATTTTTTTAAAAAATAAATCATTTCCCAATTTTTTTTTTTTTTTTTTTGGGTGTTTCCAAAGTCCAAACAACCTTAAGATTCCATAAATCATTGGACAGCGAATATCAAATAAGATCAGAAGACCTACAAATCTATAAAACCACAAACTCAAATGAGTAAACCGTAAACGTCTAGGGGTTTTTGTATAAATATTACAGATTGTAAAAAGCTGTTAAATGTCATATGACATTTTAGTCCATTCATAGAATCATATTAGGTGCATTAAATTATCTGTATTATATAATTTTTTATAAGTTAATTAACTTAATTATTTAAATTTATTGGTAAATTTCTTTCTTATATCGGTTGAAGTAGCAAAATTAAGAAAAATACTTGCATGGTTAATAAAACACTACCGTTCATGAAATATGTTTGAAATGAAAAACATTCTTGAAATAGATTTATTTTGTTATTTAGTAAGTTATTTTATTTCAAAAGAGTTATTTCTAGCGGGGTCTCTTGTCTTTTGTGACAATTTCATGTTTAGTAAGGCACCCCAAACTATTAAATTCTTGACACTTGTGATCCTTCCAATACCTTTTTTAATTTATTTTTGGAATAAGGTTCAAATTGGCCACTGAACGTAACCTGAAAATGCAATTAGGCCACTGAACGAAAAAAAAGTGCAATTAGGCCACTGAACACTCCAAAAACGTGCAATTAGGCCACTGAACTCTCCAAACGTATGCAATTTCACCGGATAGCAGGTTACCATCAATTTTAGCAGGTTACCTGCTTACGTGGCAGCTGAGTTGGCATTTTTAATAATTTTTAAAAATTATTTTTAATAATAAATTTTATAAAAAATTGAAAAAAAATAAATAAAAAATAAAATAAAGTCGTTTTTATTTTTTAAAAAAAATTTTAAATAAAAATTTATTATTAAAATTTATTAAAAAATATTTAAAATTTATTAAAAATGACAACTCAGCTGCCACGTAAGCAGATAACCTGCTAAAATTGAGGGTAACCTGCTGTCAGGTGAAATTGCACATTTTTAGAGTGTTCAGTGGCCTAATTGCACTTTTTTTTCGTTCAGTGGCCTAATTGTATTTTCAGGTTACGTTCAGTGGCCAATTTGAACCTTATTCCTTTATTTTTATGAAACTACATTTTAGGCAAGGGTAATTTGGTTTGATCACATTTTTTAAACAAATCTTGTTCATATTTTCCTCAATTTCACCATGTTCAGCCCCAAATCCCTACATTATTTTCGTAGGAAAGCAAAAGAGAAAACTTTATTATGGTTTCTTAGCGGGGAGAGAGAGAGAGAGAGAGAGAGAGAGAGAGAGAGATGTTAATTAATCTTCAAATTTCCAGACATTTAAAACAAACACCAATCAATCAAGAATTAAACCCATCATAGTTACCGAAGAAAACATCAAAACTACACATGAAATCCAGTAATTTGAAGACCCACCTGATCAGCTTATGAGGTGGTCCTGAGCAGAAAGAAACAAACTAAAATTAAACTGCATGGAATGAAGTGATGAGCTCATTTTCCCAGTCAGTACCCACCAGACATTCTCCCACCCCAAATAGTACAAAATTACTAAAAAAAAAAAAAACTAACATCATTACTACAACTCACATATAACATTACATGTTTTGCCTTTTCCTTTGTGTTATTACTATCATCACCATAAGAGCTGATCTGCTGCAGAATTTGCAGTTGCAGAATAACAATATTCGTTCATAGACAAGCACATAAAGATTTCAAAATTAACACTAAAAACACATTACTAGTTAAAACATTCAATCACATAAAGATTTCAAAATCAAATGTCCATAAATAATAAAAATCACAAGTCTAACAAACTAATAATAGTTCATAATTTAAAATATGCTCCAAAGTCTAAATGAGCTCACTGCTCACTGCCAATGTGCAAAGTATTAAAAATTAAATGTTTAACAATCCATAAATTCACTAATATGTGATGAAGCAATCTACTACACAGCCTACACTAACTCACTAAGCAGTAAGCAACTACTGAGTCACTAACTACTAACTAAGTGGTTAAGGGAATTAGATTATTTTCTATATCAATGTGTGTTCACTGTGTTGGGCACTTTCAGTTTGGGCTTAGGGGCTAAAAGCAAACTAATATATTTATATAAATGAGTATTAGAGCTTATAAGGTATTAAAATGTATGGGCTTGACCTCGGTTTTTCGGTCTTCATTTTTTTCTCACCCCTACCAACAATACAGAATTCAGTGGAATCCAACTACCAAGAGAATGGTGCATTGATGCATAATATTCATAGAGACTAATATGTAGCTATCTAAGTGGTAAATTTAAAGTATACCAAAAACAAGCATAAACAAGTTTCTGGAGAAGCAGAAAGAGTAGATTGAACAAGCATAAACAAGTTGTCAACGCTACTGTATCATATTTTCACACAAAAATTCAATAATCATATTCAATAATCACACCCAGAGATCATAATTTAAATTTCTATCATATTTTCACACAAAAAAACAAATACTGTATTGATACACACATTGATACAATCAGACCTAGCTTGGATAAAGTTGACGGATTATAGGGGAAATTTCGATACAATCTTAAAATAACTTGGGTACCTCACGGCGGCGGCAGCTGGACCGACGGCGACACAGGATGGCGGCGGCGATGGCGGAAGAGGTTGGGCTTTGGCTACGGCGTCGAAGCTTGGACGCGGCGGCGGTACACGGTCGGCGGAGAGCACCACTGCGGAGACCTACGGACGAGCTGTATCGTTGGTGTTGTTGAAGCCGGCAGAAACCCCACCGACACGGACGAGCTGTTAGCGGTCGGCGAACTGAAGGAGAGGAAATTTTGGACTAACCTACGACCTTTGCGTAATTTTGTCTTAGAGGGAAGATAAAAAAATCCCAATTTTGTCTTAGAGGGAAATTTTGACTTAGGGGGAAATTTTGATTTGTCTAAGGGAAATTTCGTAACAAAATATTAGTTTAATTACTCGAGTCCCTACATCCGGTCAATTAAAATAAAACCGGGTATATAGGTACAGAACACGAAATTCATAGATTTCTATAATGTAGATTCATAATTTCTATACAGTATATTTCTAATTTAAATACAGTTATATAGATTAATAATTTCTATACAATAAATTCATAATTTCTATACTGCATATTCATAATCTGTATTGTTGATTCACAATTTCTAAAACGTATAGTTATAAACACTTGGGAATATGAACATCGCAAATTATAAACACAAAGTTCTGTAATTGTGAATATAGATCAGAGTTATTCAATCATTATGAATATGCATTTCAATTCAAAAATTATGAATATATAGTTTGGTAATTATGAACATAGAGCTAATTAATTAAGATCGCGGCAAAAGAAATGGGATATAGCAAACTGTACGTCATCGATCAACTACTCTTTCATATCCATTCTCAACGTGTTCCAGGCATGTCGGAGGGGTCGATTACCAACAGTTTCGACCTTGTTAGTCATGCGCTAGCCGGAAGGGTCGATTACCAACACATAGCTAACCTTAGCTTGTTAGTCATGCGCTAGCCGTAAGGGTCAATTACCAACATATAGCTAACCTTGTTAGTCATGCGCTAGCCGGAATAGTCGATTACCAACCCCGTCCTCTATCATATATACCGCCCTAAACCTCTACACATCATATATACCGCACCATTATGAACACCACCCCATATTGTTTTTTATACTTGATAATTATTATTATTATTTTGAATTCATAGATTGGCCTTTATTGTAATATAATTGAAAATAAAACTTTAATGAATTTACTTTTAAATTTTGGTGAATAATTTTATATTTAAATATGAACGAAAATAGAACTATTTTGGTAATATACTAGATGTTGCGCTTAAATACATAAGTGTTGTTGTGGCTTGGTGGGTTTAGCTTAGTTTATTATGTTAGAGGTCTTAGGTTCTATTCTTCTTGGGGGAATTCTTCAACTATCATCTAAAATTGTTGTCTTGGTTTTCACAAACAACACAGAAGAAACCCAGTTATATACCACATGTTGCACCCTAAGATATAAAAGTTTGTGTTGTGTAGTTGGTAAAACCTTGTATTTGTTAAGCACGAGGTCATAGGTTCAATTTTTCTAGTCAACATCTTTGTTTTTATTTTATATACATGTTAAATAATGATGCGCAACGACAACGGTTTTTTAAAACCGTTGTCTTTATAGTGTTGTGTATTCAAATACACTTAAAGACAAAATATCAAAGACAACGGTTAAATAAAACCGTTGTCTTAAAAAAATAAAGAACATGCAAAGACAACGGTTATATAAAACCGTTGTCGTTTTAGTGTTGTGTATTCGAGTGCGCTTAACGACAACACACCAACGACAACGGTTAAATAAAACCGTTGTCTATTTTTAAAAAAAGAGCGCACAAAGACAACGGTTGTTTAAAACCGTTGTCTTTCTAGTGTTGTGTATTCCAGTCCGCTTAAAGACAACACACCAACGACAACAGTTAAAAAAACCGTTGTCTTATTTAAAAAAAAACGCACATAGGTAAAAACCGTTGTCGTTGTGGTGTTGTCTTTTCACAAAATGCACAAAGATAACACACTTATAACAACGGTTAAGTAAAAACCGTTGTCTTTGACAAAAGTGTTGCATCAAAGACAACGGTTTTGGACCAAACTGTTGTCTTTTATACAAAACACAACACTTTTCTTAAAAACTGTTGTCTTTCTAGTGTTGTCTATGTGCATTTTTCTTGTAGTGTAATGGATGAGAAACACTGATTTTTTTAAAAAGAGCGGTGGCATTTTCGTAAATAATTGAACATCGAAGTGCAAGTAAAATGTATTGCATGTGCATGTAAAATGTATTATAGGTGCAAGTAAAAATTTACACTGAGCATCAATACTAAGTGCACCTATAGTTATAAGTAGTTGGACCTATAGTTCTAAGTAGTTGCACACATAGTTATAAGTAGTTGCACCTAGGTGCATGAATGTTTGCGAGTGGTTTTCAGGGGTATTACTACTCGCTGAACTCAGATCAATGAATGTTAACAAGACAAAATTACATGCACTTATAGGTGAAAGTAGGTGCACCTATAGTTATAAGTAGTTGCACCTATAGTTATAAATAGTTGCACATATAGTTATTAGCAAACCCAGGTGCATGAATTTTGCGGAAAGTGAATGCTAACAAGGCAAAATTACATGCACTTATAGATGAAAGTAGGTGCACTTGTAAGTGATTTTACTTGCACTTCGATGTTCAATTATTTACGAAAATGCCACCGCGTTTTTTTTTTAAGTTATTAGATCTGGACACGTGTCGCACGCTGATTCGTTCGCATTTCCCTCCTAAGCACTTATTCGCACCTGAGTGCATCCCTCTCTCTCTCTCTCTATATATATATATATATATATATATATATATATATATATATATATATAGGGTTGAGTTCAAATGAGGACAACAATATATAAAGGACAGTGAGGACAAATAATGGGCACACAACAAATCAATATCAGGCACACAATTTAATACATAATGGCACACAGGAATATATGTACACATCAGGTTTCGAACCCAGACTCTACTAATTAACAAATCTATGCGCGCGACATACAAACTGTGGCACACGACTTCATTCGGCCATGCACACGACATACAGACTAATGGCACACACTACATCTGTCTTCACAGTCCTCTATAATATACTTGTCATCATTTGAACTCAAGTCTATATATATATATATATATATATATATATATATATATATATATATATATATATAAAACCATGTATGTAAAGCTATTATTGGTATTTGTTATATAAAAGCTATACCCATTAGCATGGAGATAGCTAATACCAGGGCCCCCCCTATGAATGCCTATTCCACTTGCAAAGGGAATAGGTCATTCCTAGGAATAGTAATCCCATTCCAAAGCGGCGAACCAAATAATGGAATCGGTCTATTCCACGGAATGTCATTCCATTCCTGACGTATTGCATGAGCCAAACATGCCATTAAAGCTTAACGTCAAAAGTTTTGGGATGACTCCCGGATTTATCGTTCTCAAGAGGATGGCCGTTCGGAGTAGCCTTGCATTGTCAATGGGAAGAAGGAGGTTTGCATACAATGAGTGGATGTCACGCACTAAGTTTGGTCGTGTAGGTTTCAAACAACGAACAACTAAATGAATTAACAAATAAAGGGAAATAAGGGTTGAATTGCTAGTGATGATCATGATGCACATATGATCATTTGACATGGGGAAAGGACATTGCATATGCTAAGCCCAGGGAGAAGCTATTCTCCTTTCGTCTTTCAACTACTAGGGTTTGTCTAGGAGACACTAGAATTTCCTATGTTGGGCTCTTGGAGTCACCTTGACCTTTCCTCGAACACCTTGCCTACACTACCTTTCTACCCAATCCAAAGTGGATTATGAGGCTAGAAAATGCCAAGGTTATAAGCTTCAAGTGATCTAGCAATCTCTTGCCTAGCATAACCCTAGGAGGTGGCCTGGCCTAGCTCCATAGGATGCTTACAAATCAAACCCTAACGACAAGACTGCAAGCATAGCAAGTATTCAATCCCCAACTCAAGAATTAAGTCACATAGGCATCATAATCAGTCACTTCACAATTCAATCCCTAACTAATATAGTCAAACATAGTAATCAACATTGAAAGCATGAAATCAAACATAAGAAAGCAATATAAAAGTAGAATTAGAAATGTACCAATGTAGATTACATGCTTGGTAAGATCTCTTGATTTTGGAGGTTGTCAATCTCCTTCTTCAATTGATCTTCAATGGAAGTCTAAAGAGCTATCTAAATCTATGTGTTTCTCTCTCTACAATATGAAATTCTCCTGCAAAACTAAAACTCTCCAAAAGACCTCTTCCCGAAGACCTCCTCTAGAAATGAATCTATAAATGACTTAAATAGCCTTCCCTACATAACTTCCACCCAAGGTCACAACGGCATCCACAACGCACGTCACAACGTGCGTTGTGCGATTAAGTTCCCTATCTACGCATCCTGCAACGTTCGCTGTGCCCCTCGTGGACTTTTCTATTTCTTCACAACGCACGTCACAACGTGCGTTGTGCCACTCGTGGATCTTTCTGTTTCGCCACAACGGGTGTCACAACGTGCGTTGTGCCTCCTGTCTTGGCCTCGACTTGTCTCATTTTCCCGCTTTGTTCCATCATATGCCACTTTGCCTCGTTTTCATCCAAATTACACTACAAAACTATAAAATACAATGTGTGGTGATATTTTATAGCACAATGCAAAAACTTAGCTTAAATGGCATAAACATGGTACACAAAGGATCATAATTAGCTCAAAACGCACCTAAATGAAACCCTAAAACTAGGTGTCTTTGACACTTATCACAAGTTTCCACACATTAACTCTTGCTTGTCCTCAAGCAAGCTCTAATCACCAAGATCATATAAGTATCAGGATACCTTCAAGCTAAGTTCAAAGATAACTTAATTCATCCAATGGTCAATCAAGATAAGTGTATAATCCAACGGAGGGGGTGAGTCCTTCATATCATGCAATAAACATGCTAGTCATGTACCCATACTAATGCAACTCAAGGAATATACTAAGGAAGCAAAAACTCCGAAAAAGTAGAATTAAAACAAAGGAGGGTACACTTTCACACCATTCTTCAAGCATGCAATCCAAAAGGGCATTCACCTCTTATCTTGCATAGACCTATAGCCGAGCCACACTAGTGGGAACGATGTGTACAATACAACCAACCCCATCCTTATATCGCCAAGGTTCTCTACAAAAAGTAAGTGAGTTGTTTTGTATTGACCGCTTACCAACCTTAAGCCAAGGTCCAGTTTCCTCCGGCACAGAACTCTGTGTTTTAACCTCGGGGAAACTTGCACGATCCCGACTTAAGCGTTGGTTCTCTCTCGCCTCCACCCTTATGCCAAAGATCGACTCCCCACGACATAGATCTCTATGTTTTAGTCCGAGGGAATCTTTTGTGATTCCGACATAAGCAATGACTCCCTCTTTTTACTCTTTTTTTCTCATCTCCTAAGACATCGCCATTGGAACAACTGGCTTCACGTAGAGCTCTACGCTTTTTCGAAGACAGTGCAATGGAATTGTCCCAAATCCTAGCGAGATGGCTAACCTCTTTTCTTATCTCACGGGATGGCCATTTATTTTTTGTCTTCGCCTTTTTCTCATCGTCATTCCCTTACTATATTCACTCATGTTTTTCTTCTTGGGATTAGGGAATTGTTTTCCATTATATTCTCACCACAAGGCTCACCTTTTGCCCCATACCTTACCAAGATTTAGTTCATTTCCGACCTCGCATCTTATATATTTCCAAGGTTGAAGAGTACACACTCCCACTTCGAGAGATCGTTTACTAAGGTCTAAGCAAGATAGGAGGTGAATTCATACAAGCATGCATCAAATGTAAACCTAATGGTTTTTCTATGCAATTCCTCACTTGGGTGTAAGAAAGGGTAACTTCTAAATGATATTTCAAGAATAAAAACTTTTTTTGTACGGGCACATCACTATCACATTTATCACATGACTAGTTTTTTACGCGCTTTACGCGAATGAGATAATGCCCAATGATTATTTTTAAATAAGTATTTCAAAGTATAGCAATGCAATATTATATAGGAGATGTTCATGCATAGATAAATAAATGTTCAATTTGTTTATTTAAATCGGTAATTTAAAGTATATAAATGCAAAATAATATATGAGAGATTGATTATAATTGTCACTAAAATAAATGTTTGTAACTTTGTAATAACGGTAGTCTAAATACTTAGTCTAAAAACGATAGTCTAAATAAATATTATTTTTTTTATTTAAATTTCTCTAATTCTTCTTAATTCTCTTTTGGGTAGCATTGTCATTGCCTTCATCTTCTGTACATGTCGTTTTTCTTTTTTAATTGGTAGTGTGTCGTGTGCAATTGGGTTACTGGTGGTAGAATAGAAGGATTCATCGTGCAATGAGATTATGATGTAGGAAGCTTTAGATTTGCCTTGTTGTGTACTTGTGTATATGATGGAATCTTAGTTGTACTATGAACTCTTTATCTTACAAGCACCTATTGATATTTGGTAGTGGTAGTTTTTCCCTACATGATTCATGCATTTGAGATGTGTGTCGTAGGTTATCATGTGCAAGTATTGAACAAAATATTACTCCGTAATATTTATTATATTTGTATAAAATATTTGATAAATAAATAAATATATATAACGTATTTTGTATTATAACTTTGATATTTAAGTACAAGATAATGTAAAAAGAAGACAATGGACAATATAATGAATATAATAAATTAAAAAATTTGATAGTGAATCTTTGAATTGTAGAAAATAAAGATAATATAACTAATGATTTTTATACTGTAGATTCATAAAATTTATACTTTAGATTCTGATTGTTGAACTCTGTTTTCACAAATCAGAGAACTATATGTTCATAATTGATAACTATACAGTTTAGAAATTATGAATTTACAGTACAGAAATTATGAATCTACAGTACAGATATTATGAATCTGCGGTATAGAAATTATGAATCTACTATAGAGAAATTATGAATCTACTGTATTTAAATTATGAATCTACAATTTAGAAATTATGAATCTAAAGTATAAATTTTATGAATCTACAATATATAAGTTATGGATCTACAGTATAGAAATTATGGATCTAAAGTATATAAATCATGGATATGGAACCGTGCCCACCTTGCAAGGTGGGCACGTGCTCACAGCATAACGATCCCTATGTATTTAGTCGGATTAATTATTTGACCAAAGTTTATGTTAAATTTTATATTATATATATATATATATATATATATATATATATATATATATATATATATATAATATATTTTAACATATTCGAAGTATATGTTTAACAATTATGTCAACTCTAATTGGGATGTAGTTCGAACCTAAGACCTTTCTTATAGAAATTGATGATTAAGTTAAAAATAATAAATAGTTAACAGAATATTCCGTTACTAAATAATATAATTGAACCATTGATTACTAAAATCATTAAAAAATTACTAAAATCAAAATAATATGAACCATTGATTTTAAGAAACAATCGTACCGACATTTTTTTGTTCCAGTTAAGGGCCTAACATTATTGGCTCTTATTAGAATTGTAGATTGTAGATAGATTGTAGATATGAACAACGACGCACTCTCCATATCCAACACACTCGTCAATCAAGCACTATTGAATTAATTAAGCAATAAAAGACATTTAAGCACAACATGCTTCCCTTTCCACACTTTATTTAATAGTGGAAAGGGAGAGTTGCCGGTGGCGGCGCCAATAGTGGTAGCGGTGGCGGTGGCAATGGCAAATAAATATATACTCCATACTATATTTTATCAGCTTTAATTTGGCTTGACATATAAGCAATAAGTGATCATATATGATATCACCTGGTTATTATAATTATGTTAATTAATTGTGTAAAGTGTGTGTATTTTGTGTCTCTGATCTTTATGATATGAAGTTCATTTTATTATGTAAAAATTTTCGGATTGTTATAAATATTTATTTTAATATGTGGCTATTATTTTACTCTTTCTTACTTCTATGTGCAGTGACGGATTTAAAAATTGTTTCGAGGGGGCGAAATACATTAAAACAAATAGTTTGATAAAAAATGAAACACTTAAAAGTATATATGTATAAATATTGTTGGATATGGACGAAAAACAAAACACATTAAAATTTTCATAACAAAATATGCAACATAATTAATTTGATAAAATAATTCGAATAAAAAATTAATTATAGATTAGGCATCTCATTATTAATATAAAAGAAGATTATATATATATATATATATATATATATATATATATATATATATATATATAAAAGAAGATTATATATATATGTAATCTCAAATCTTACTATTAATTGAAACACTTAAAAGTTAGGCATATATATTGTTGGATATGGGCGAAAAACAAACCACAATAAAATTTTCATAACAAAATAAGAAACATAATTAATTTGATAAAATAATTCGAATAAAAAATTAATTAGAGATTACTTATCTCATTATTAATATAAAAGAAGGTTATATATATGTAATCTCAAATCTTACTATTAATTAATTAATATATTTAAAAGTCATAAAAATTATGTCTATGTTGAAAAGACAAACCTATTGGTAAGACGTGTTGAAACAAGCATTAGGATTTGAACCTTGGCCTATACAAAGATTAAACGAATGCCTTGCCAATTGACCTAATTATCTCCAATTAACTGTTATCTATTTTATTATCTAAAACTTGTACTGTATATACATATATACATATAAAGGTTATATATGGAGTGGGGGGAGTGGGAGCATGTGACAACCCAAAATTTAATTTTATAAATCCAATTTTAAGAAATTCCAAAATAGCCAATTATCACTCCATAAAAATTTTTGCGATGAAATCGGTGTTGAATAAATTATTTTGAGCCACTTTTAAATAAATTTGACACCAAGACTTGATTTCAATCTATTATCCTAGATTTTCGGGTACTTTGCGTACCAAGTTTTGAACTGAGAAATCTTTCTGAGTGAAACCGGGAGAATTCTGAGAAGCCTAAACCAAGTGTTTATCTAGAAATCATTTTAGGAAAATTCATTTTTCAACCCCAAACTATACTAAATAGCAATTCTAGCTTTGGTTCATGGAGCATGGTGGACCACATGTAACACCCCACTTTTCTTAATCTTATTTACAGTTCTACAACCAAAATCAAGATAAATTAAGCAGCAGAATACAACTTAAATAACAAACTAGTGGGAATGTCATCGCCACAATCACCTCTCCACGGTGATTGCACATGCTAAGGATAGAACTAAGTCATTAAGTCAAACTAACATTGAAATTACTTAATAAAAGTCACTTGTGGGAAAAACACCCCGGTGTCTATCACCAAACATAAGTATCATAAGTCTACAATCCATCATCATAACATCATAAAAACAAAAAGAGTTTAGACTATTAGATATACTAAACTAGTCTAACTCGATCAACTCTCAAACACTGGGCCCACCTGAAAGGGGTTTTGCGAAACAACAAGTAGACAAGTAGAAAACACCCGTTAGCACGAAGCTAAGTATAACCACACTCAACCTTGTAAAATACTACAGTATATACTTTGGAAAAACATTTGTTCACATCCTCAAATTAAGCAATCCCAATCAGTTAGACAAAACCTTAATATAAACCACAAAGCTTTCTATATGCTCACAATCTAAAATATCAAATAGGCATACTTCAACGATATCAAACCTAACAACAAGCTCATACTATCACATACATAACATAGCAAAACTCAATTCCATATAACATTTCAATAACAATCTCATGCCAACACATAACTTAACAAGCAATTTCATGCTATCAAACAATAAGAAATTATTCTCATGCTTTCAAGTTCTCATTATGCAAATTAGAAATATCTTACATCCATATGCCACTAAGGCAAACATACTCAATATACAATCTCGGATAATCATTCTAAATATGCAATCTAGTGCAAACATTCTCATTATGCAATCTCGTGCAAACATTCTCATTATGCAATCTCGTGCAATTCTATACTCAAATGCAATCTCGTGCAATACGATACTCAAAAGCAATAAGAGGCAATAGGATAAGTATACTTATACACTCGTTTGTAAATAGAATACTTTTCCGTGGAGGTTTCTTAGATTCACAATCACTCGCTTTCTTTCCCTTGAGTCTCTTGACTCGGTTCCTTTCTTGCTCAAACTTTCTCATACTTCTCGTTTCTCTTCTTTTGCGAGGCAGGTACTCCGCCGCAGCGAAGCCCTAGCGTACGGTGCAATCTCGTGCATCCGCCACATCGGTAACTACGGAACCTCTAACTTGTGGGGAAGTAGGTCTTCACGAATCGTGAATGGACCTAACTGGCTCGGCAATCTATCCGGCCACATACTCAACTTGCCCACAGAACCACTCTCTTGGTTCTTTATCTTTCTTTCTTGCTTACTTTCTCTGTGGAATCAGGTATCGTACTTTTAGTGTGCACACCCCCTAACCAGGATTCCAAGCGCGGCGGGCAGTCTCCAACCTCGTAACGTGGGAATACACCGCGTTACATGATAAATCTGTCGGATCGCAATATCCATTACTTTCTCTTTTACTCCGAAAGGACATAGTCCCAACGGGCCCTCCAAAACCTCTCTCTCTCTCTCTCACACACACACACACACACACACACACACAAACACGCACGCGCGCGCACACACACACACACACACACACACACACACACACATATATATATATATATATATATATATATATATATATATATATATATATATATATCATGCACCAAACTTATGCATGTCACATCTCAAAAACTTTTCAATGCAACAAGATAAAGATTCTCCACATGCTCATGAGTTTTGGAAAATAATACTTTGGCTCACGTTGGCCACTTATGCACTTTTAAAACATGGTATGCTTGGAATGCAATTTACTGTACAACATACTTCAATTCTATAAATTACTTTGAACTCTCAAAGGACACATAATCTTGCTTGAAATTCATAATCTGACAAATAATAGCAAATAATTCTCATGCATTTGGAACTCAAATTTCTCAATTTAAACTCATTCCCTGGATAAAAACATTTAAGACTAACATGCTTTGTAGACTTCATTACTTGGAATTTGACAATAATCTCTATAAATCATAGCATACACCTTAGGCATGCTTTTCTAACAAAACTTAACAAATATTAATCATATTCCATTATCTAACACTCATATAATTCTCATGCTTCTCAAATAAATAGCCTAAACCAACATTTAGCATTTTCTTCACTGTAAACCTTCACAACAATTTTTTGTAACATACTTCTTCTCAAATTCTAACCCAAAATGCTCATTTCTATTCCAAATTCATCGGAATCAAAAGCCCAAACGTGCGTCATGACGGCCCCAAGGTACCGAGCCACAAGGGCCCGTGACACCCGGTCCGAAATGACACGTAGCTGCGCCACAAGGACCCGACCACTGCACAGGACAACCTCAATGGGCCTAGAGGAGCCCCGCCGCCTGGGACCGCCCAGCGGCGGCCTAGGGCCACGGCTCTGACCTGGAGCCGTGCCCTGGGGCCGCACCTCCACGGGACTTGCCAACGGTCCTTGCCTAGGGCCGTTGGCTAGTCCCGTGTCTCATCTGGTGCACACTGGTTTGTGCACCAGTGAGTTTCTCCTTCATTTGTAAGACAAAATAAGGCAACCAAACACTCTTAAATAATCAACAACACATCATAGAGAAGTTATAGATCACTTAATGGCTCAAACCCTTCAAAAATCTAGCATTTCTACTCATTTCTACTTATAAAACAATGGCTTCACAAGGCCTAAACTTAAGATGGGAGTCCATGGGGTTATAACTTTGTTGCCTCTTCTTTTTGTTCTTCTTCCTTATGTGAATCTCAGCATCCACTCTTCTCATACACCACTCCATCATCACCTAGAAACCTCAAACAACAACACAAGCCAAGCCTAACAAACCTCAGAGATTGAAAGCTAAGAGAGAAGGGGACCTTAGGATGGAAAATGAATGGAGGAAATGAATGCTAATACTTACTGTATTTCCTCCTTCTATTTGGCAGACAAGAGCTTGAGGGAAAAAAGGAAGAGATCAGGAGAACACATTGAAGCTAAAGATGCATTTTATAGGGTCCAAAACCCTAGGAGAAATGCTCATGATTGGAGGAGGGCAAAATGGTAATTTGGTTGAGTTCTACAAAATATCAGGCAAGCTTGTGGTCTATCTTACAACATGGACCAAAGTCTAGGAATGAGATTTTAAATAGTTTGGGGTCAAAATACATTTTTCCAAAAATAATTTTTAGACAACCACTTCGATTAGGTTTCTCAGATTTCTCCCGGTTTCACTCAAATTGACTTTCGGATAAAAAATTAGGTACGCAATGTACCCGAGGATTTAGGATTTTAGATTTAAAAATAAGTCCCGATGTAGAATTTACTTAAAAGTGGCTCAAAATAATTTATTCAAACACCGATTTCATCGCAAAAATTTTATAGAGTGAAAATGGCTATTTTGAAAATTTTTAAACACCGAATTTATAAAATTAAATTTTGGGTTGTCACATTCTACCCCCTTAAAAGAAGTTTCGTCCCGAAACTTAGAAGGAACGGACGGATTTTCTCGAGCAGAAGCTTTCGTAAAGATGGTAAGAATTTCAAGAATTGGTTTAGGAATTCTCTTGGAGTACTAAGAAGAAATGGAATCTCTGAGTTCCAAACAAGCACTGAAACAACTAAGGCGCTAAGCTTAATCTAACTACTAGAATTCACTAACTCAAAGTTTCTTTGTTACTTCTCTTATTCTTATCGTTTTTACCACTTCTTCAATCTCAACACTAATTTCCTTTCTTTCAACTCTCTCACAAATTATCATTTCCAAGTTCACACACCCTAACCTGCTCTTTTCTTATTTAATTCCATTCTTAGTTCCTCACCTTTCATAAAACGCAATACTTACTTACAACTTTTCTCCTCACCTTCATACACCTCACAAGTCCAAAGTCATTGTCAATCATCTTAAACTTCATTTCTTTCAGAGTTTACAACCCCTAGTTCATATCTTCATGAACTTCTTAAAGATAGAAGGAATTGTCTTGCTTTTGAATAACCCAATCTTACGTTTCAATTCCCTATGTTTCTAATTCAACTCTTATTCTTTGTGTCTAGCCTTTAAAGGTCTCTTCACTATCAATCCAAAAGCATAACGTACAACCACAGAAGGTTGAAATTCCAAAATCAACTATGTTACTTAAACAGGTATGGCGTTCATAAGGAGTGTACCTGTCTCCACGCCAACAACCTTCACTTGCGCCCTCTTCATCAGCTGATTACCGTGACCACTATTTTGGCCTTGATTTTCCTTCCTACTTCTCTTGTTCTTGATACTGTCGTGCTTAACCCTTTGTCCACCCTTATCATTCTTGTTTCCAGACTGATTTCTATAAGATCTTTTCTTCAGCTGACGTCCACCCTCGTTAGGTCCTTGACTTGAGGCATTCCCTTTTTGATTTGCGTAGCACTCATAGGCTCGATGTCCAACCTTTCCACATTTGAAGCACCTTATCGGGTTCCCACTACAGTTGGTTCTTGGGTGATCCTTCCCGCACTTCTTGCAATGATAGTGTCTCCCTCCAGTCTTGTTCTTCCTTGCTACACTTGGGTCTTGACTTGGGATATCCTTCTTATCTGCCATGCCGTGGGCCTTTGAAAATTTGTGACTTGATCGTGATGGATAAGTCTTGACTTCTTCTCTACTTGCTTCACGTCTTCGCTAGCGCTTCTCTTGCTTTGGCTTTGCGTGCTTCCTTGGATCTGATGTGCCTCGACGATGGAAAGATCCACTCCATGAATGCTCCAGGTCCAAACGTTGCTTCTTGGCGCTTCACGATGCTATAGGAACTATACTTAATCATTAACATTTGACACAATCTATCTCTTCACGCACAACAAAGGCACACAAATAGGGTACATGTATAACTCTGATACTGATCACATTATCAACTTTCACATAACTTCTCAATTTTCAACTTTTAACTTTCAAGTTTCAACTCTCACTTTTCTAGGATAACAACAAGGCTGAACAAAGCAACTTCTTAACTAACAAACTTGGATTCACCAGATAGGTGTACACTTTGATTGGAGGAATTTGTCTTTTCAGAGGAAGAAAGTAAGAGGTTTCGAAATTGAAACTCGAGAATACTATTGGTTACAACCAAAGTCATGATTGTCAAGGTCATGATTTTCCAAGATTCTACAAAGTCTCGTGAAACAAAAGCTGTGGATCGAATTCCAAGAGAAGGACACAACAAAGAATAATCTCAATGAAATAACTCAATACTAATGGATTTCAAATAAAGATACAATAAGGTTTTAATCTCAAGCAATAGATCAACATTCGTGAATTCCAAAGGAAGATATAAAAGAGAGATGATCTCGAAGCATTAGCTCAATAGCTCAATAACAAGGAAAGAATACCACAATGGACGATCTCAAGACAATAGCAACATGATCCGAGAGTACAAAAAGGATACATAGTCAATAAAATAGCCCGTCAAGAACAAAATACTTTCAAGAATACTCAACAGATATAAGCTCATAGGAATTACTCAACAAATTCGAATTCCAATTGTATAACAACAACGAATAGATCTTGACTCAAAAACTCAATGGATTCCAACAATATGAATTTCAAGGAATATAAGCTCAATTCAAATACAATGGAATTCCAAGAATAAGACTTTCAACAAGATCATTCTAGCTTCAAGATTCAATTATACTAGCATTGCTTGTCAACGATAGCTCATAAGAAGACTTAGAAAGAATTTATAAGCATTCTAGGTATAGATTCAACAATAAATCGTGGAATGTCAAGAATAGACATTAGCAATAATTCAAGGCTCAACTCAAACAAAACAACTTCTCATACTCAACTCTAGACATTAGATAGCTTCGATAGACATTGAAAGCAAACTGGAAGCAGTCAGAATGACTCAGGAATCAATAACAAGCTACGAGAAAATTTCCAGAAAGCATAAGCTCAAACTCGATGATACAATTTCAAGGATTATCATGCCATCGGCAACAAGGAATTTAGAATGGAAGATTGGCACAATGAGCACAATAAGATACTCAGGAACTAACTGCTTCTAACTTTCCTTTTCTTAAAGCATAGCTTACAACAAGTAAAGCACAAACAAACACACATAAGTATATACTGTATACTTTTTCTGTTATCAACTTCACAAGGTTTTTCTTTCACATTCTAACTTCTAGCTTTCTTAGCTTTCCACTTTCAGCTTTCACTTCTACTTCCAGCTTTCAAACTCTTGGTTTTTCACTTCCAACTTCTCACTGATAACTTCTCTACTTTACTTTCAAAAGATAAGCAAATGCACTTTAAACACATTGATAAAACACATAAACAGATAAGCAAACGCAAGGAAAACTCACAACCTCACCGTGTTCCTAATTGATACTTAGAGTTCTTCTTAACTCTGATTCTCATACTTAATCACTGAACTTAGAGTCTTTCTCATCTCAAACTCATAACTTAGGGCTCTTTCCCTATTCATATCCTTCATAGGATTTCACTTAGAGTTCTCATCTTAATTTGTCCTTCTTAAGACTTCAACTTAGAGGTCTTTCCTTAACTTGTCCTTCCTAGGGCTTTTGTAACACCCCTAAATTTTAAAAATTTTAATACTTATGAAATAAAGGCAAATCTATCATTAAATCCCAAACAGAGCATAATTAAACATAATTGTTGGGGTGCTATGCCACATCTGAGCTGGAGAACTCAGATGCACATGCTAAACTATCTAAACAACAGAAATCATCCAATCAATGTCAAGTACATCATCATGGCACGCAGGCCGCTACAAGAACTAAACTAGCTAAGCCCATGGGTCTAACTAGCGCGCTCCGGAGCTACTCATCTGTGCCTGAAAGCCAAATATATCTGTTCAGCGAAGAATGCTGGTAACCCACTCCAACGCGTTAAATACAATATAGGTAGATATATATATAAGGAAAACCATTTTGAAGCCGGAATACATATATACTTATGAAACTCTAATTTAAAAACCGAGAATAGACTCAATCATGCAAGATAGGCACATTTAACAGAATTAATCATGCATATAAAGATACTAGCATGCACCCTAAGGTCACAAGACTATTTCATATCAATCATATCAGTATTGTGACACCCCGTAATCCAAATTCAATTAAGGGAATAATTAAGTAATTAATCCTAATTCAATTGGTAATTTAATTCCTTAAATTCCTGAAAATTCAATAGTCGGGGACTAGTAATTGACTAGTCAACCCAAAGTCAAGGTTGTACCTTAAGCTTTGTGAGTAGTTCCTTTGTTCCCTTACACCTCTTCCTTTTAGTAAGGGTATTCAAGACATTTCACCTTGTGTTAGTAATGCAAGCTAACCTAGTAGACACTCCTCATTCTTTCTCCTTACACTTTCCAAACTTGAGCTCTCCCTTCTCTCTAAAAGTTAGATAGGTTTTCTTCCAAGCCAAGTTGGAGCCTTGTCAAATCTTCAAAGGGTGTCGAGTAGATCATGGAGAGTGCGCTAGTGGAAGAGATAGATAGCGTAGTCTTTCTTTTGGTAGTTCTAGACTTGTGGCCTGTGAGCCTAGTTTATGACTTGTTAACTGTTGTTTTGGTTTTGACTTTAGATTTGAGCCTGTGCATCTATATTTAGATAGATGTGGCATGACATCCCCGTACTTTAGTGTTTAGATTCCGCTTTCCTTTAATCGAATGATTAGACTTGCCTTTATGTTTAAGCTTTAATTTAGTGTTGAAATCGGGGGTGTTACATCCGTCACTCTAGGCCGTTGTTTGGCGGAGCCAAGTGACGGGGCTTCTCAAGCCCCGTCACCAAGCTCCGCCAGGCCAAATTAGAGAAGGCTGGTGTAACAACCCAAAATTTTATTTCATAACTCCGATATTAAGAAATTCCAAAATAGCCATTTCCACTCCATTAAAAATTTTTGCGATCAATTGGTGTTTGAATAAATTATTTTTGTCACATTTCAAGTTAATTAGACACCAAAATTCATTTTATTCGAAATTCTTAAAATTTTCAGGTACTTCGCGTACAAAGTTTTAAATCGAGAAATTTATCAGAGTGAGACCGGGAGAATTCAAAAAGACTTTAAACAAAGGTTCATCTAAATAGCTTTTTGAGAAAATTCATTTTCAAACCCAAAGTATTTAAAAATAGCATTTCTAGCCTTTGTCCATGATACAAGGTGAACCACAAGGCCATGTCTGATATTTTAATGATGTAAGACAAAATACCACTTTGCCCTCCACCAATCAATGGTGATCTACCTAGGATTTTGCACACATATAAATAGAACAATTCCACCTTGCCTTCATCTGATCCATCTCTTTGCCACTCTTCACCCTGAGCTTTCTGTAAACAAAGGCGAAGCAAAGCAGTAAGTTTCTAACTTTCATTCTTGTAACACCCCCGATTTTCATGCCAATTTAAAGCTTAATTATGCAAGGCAATCTAACCAATATATAACATAAAACATAAACACAGCGGAAGTCTAAACATAAAACCGGAAAAACCAAGGAGTGTTATGCCACGTTCACTCCAACGTGAACGCAGAGGCAAAATCTAAAACCATTCATCTAGTATGTTCAACATCAGTGGCACGAGGTAATTCATGGCCACCACGAGGACCACATCTGTACCTTGGTGATTAACGTCCCATACAATTAATCGTGTAATCCAGGTACAACCAACACACATATTCAACATGGAATCAATCAACGGATCACAACGAAGATATGAAACCATACTCAATCAAGGAAGGACTACAATCCAACACCAACGATAGTCAACACAAGTTGCTACCCACAATAGGAAAGAACAAACCACACACGCTAGCATTTCAACATCAAACTAGCATGCTTATCAAACGGGTAACCAAAACATAGTTCCGAAGAACATACAAGACTCATCATGGTTCAACGAATCACAAGGTTGAACACTTAGCACGATTCAGGACACCAAATCCTACATGGATTCCTACCACAACGTTCTAGACATACGAAACATCAAGAAGACACTCAAATAGCCCAACAAAAGAACATCGGAAAGTCAAAACATCAATTACCGAGTTAAAAGAATCACGGGGAACAAATCCCCAACAACCAACATTATTGTACCCGCGGGTGGGGCTACGGGTGGACCCCCACCCGTGGTTCCGCCCGCGGGAACCACTCTCCCACGAGGCATGTACCCCGCGGGTGGGGCGGCGGGTAGGCCACTGCCCGCCGTTCTGCCCGCGGGTACAACCTGTACCAAAAATGATCGCTTCGGGGATTTTCAATACCAAGTCCAAATTCAAGTCCAAAACACCCAAAATCTCACAAAATACAACAATATGACTTGAATAAAAGGAATAGCCAAGCAATGGCATACAAAAACCCTAATAGCAAGTTCTAGATATGCATTCCCACAAGACAATGAATCAAATCTCACATTTCATAGCAAAAATCACATGTAGAAGTCAGAAATCATCATATAGGAAAGAAAATAGATTTTGTAAAGCATGGGTTACGTCATTTGCTTAACCATCCAAAAACAACGCCAAACTTAGGCTGAACTCACAAAGCCAAGCTACCGGGAACCTGTGAATCAAACCGATCCTTCACTTTAATAACAAATACTAAACAAAACTAATTATCCTATAAGGGGGGTTTAAACACTAGCTCATCTTAAGATTAACCACACCCTTAACCATCTAGCCTAAGCATCATATTGTGATCTAGACAACAACACTAAATATTACGCTAATAACCAACCCAAGGTAAACTTATTAATTAAAACTAATTATGCTCATAAGGGGATTTGAACTCTAGCCTAATTTAAAATTATCAAACAACTTTACCAACTAAACTACTTATCCTTTTATGAATTAAAGCTATTATTAATCATTAATTCCCACACCTAATCATCTAATTAAGGATAACTAAAAACCATAACCACTATAAGGATTCAAACCTTAGCAACACCCTTACTTAATGACAAGTTTAACCAACTAGTCTAAGCTGATTCTTATTACTTAAACAACACTAAAACTATTTAACACTAAACTAATTAACAACAAACAACAAGAAGCAAGGCTCACCATCTTCTTCGTTCTTCTCCATGCAAACCAACCCGCGGGTGGTGCCACGGGTAGGCTCACAACCCGCCGGCACCCCATCATCCCAGCTGCAACCCTATCATCCTCTAAATCCAATGCACCTGCCGGAAGCTCGCCGGAGAAGGGAAGGACGCCACTGCCGGGCTCCGTCATCTCCGCCGCCGTCACGCATCACCGCCACCACGCACTGCCGCTGCTCACCAAAGTCGCTGGAGGGAGGAGACCGTTCGGTGTAGAAGATTGTTGCCGACGCCACTGCCACGCCGGAAGGAGGTGGAGACCGGAGGGCCTTCGCCGCACCTTACCGAACCTGCCGCCGGGAACACAGAGGAAGATGTCGCTGCTGCCAAGCTCCGATTGCATTTCTCACTGCTCTGCTTCGATGGAACAAGGGAGATGCCGGGGCATCGCTGATCGCCGGAAAACACCTCGCCAGAGGGAAATAATGAGAGAGGAGAGAGAGGTGAGGGCGGTTGTTGTTGATGATGGTTGGTGTTGTTTTAGAAAGTTCATGGTGATCGCCCATTGTGGCTACGTCGAAGATGAGGAAGCAGAGAGATTCACGGCTACATCATGGACACGGAATGGGTGATACAATACAACACACAATAAAGAGTAGGGTTCATAATGGGTTGGGCTACACTAAATGTAGATTTAGGCTAAACATCTTGGGCTCACAAAAATAATTATAATACATATATTTATACAAACATATGGGTTGCCTAGTTTGGGTTCAAAGCTTACATAACATATAATAAATAAATACATTTTGGGCTTAAAGCATTTGGGTACAAAAAGATTGGTTCACCATACTAAATAGACCCGAGCCCATATTATATTAAATTAATTAGTTATATAAATATTTTTATCAAAATATTTGTTATCGGGACTATAGTTTTATATTAGGAGAATACGGGGTGTCACACCCCCCCCCCCCCCCCCCCCCCTTAAAAGAATCTTCGTCCTTGAAGCTGGAAAATCATTTTGGGGATAGGAGTGTCACACACACACACACACACACACACACACACACACACACATATATATATATATATATACACACACTAAGTTTTGGAAAGATTCAGTTCATTTTGGGGATAGGAGTCCCGCCCCAGGTCCCTGACTTCGATTCTGAGAAGAATCTGTGCAGTGGCCGGGCCCTTGTGGCTCAGCTACGTGTCGTTTTGGACCGAGTGTTACGGGCCCTTCTAGCTCGGCTCTTCGGGACCGTCTCGACGCACATTTTGGCTTTGATTTCGTTGAATTTTGATTAAAAACGAGTATGTTATGAAGGTTTTATTGAAGATTTACTACACAGAGTATATATTTGCTAGTTTACTGTGTATGAAGAATTATTTGACTCTGTCATCTGATGATGTTTTTACTGAGTAAAGAAGCATGATCATTTGAGAATATGATATATTATGAAAGCATCACTAGATTGTGATATTTGATCAATGAGAAATGAAGCATATTTTTTTGATAGAATGTATAGAATTTGCTATGTTGCAAACCGAGCATGACGGTATATTCTTAAGTATTTCATGTTATTTTATATATGGTTTAGAAGCATGTTATAGAGTATTTTTACATTTCACATGTGTCATATTTCAAAAATGCATAAGGGCCCAACATGAGCCAAAGAATAGTTTCAAAAACCATAAACATGTGGTAGATCGTTCTCCGATGCGTTGAGAAGTAGTAGAGTTGTTGCATGCATGAGATTGATGCATGAGAGATATATTTATGTATTATCTATATTGGTGAGGTTTTGGAGGATACCGTTTGGACTATGTCAACCACATAAACTTGATATACAAGGCTTTAACAGTATCAATCAATCATGCTTGATGAACAATCTTAAATCAACATTCTCATTATATACTATACTCAAATGCAATCTCGTGCAATTCTATAATCATACTCATATGCAATCTTGTGCAATACTATAAACATACTCATATGCAATCTCGTGCAATACTATAATCATACTCATATGCAATCTTGTGCAATACTACAATCATACTCATATGCAATCTCGTGCAGTACAATAAACATACTCATATGCAATTTCATGCAATACTATAAACATACTCATATGCAATCTCGTGCAATATTATAATCATACTCATCTGCAATCTCGTGCAGTACAATAAACATACTCATATGCATTTTCAAAAAAAAAAAATACTCATATGCAATTTCGTGCAATACAATAAACATACTCATATGCAATCTCGTGCAATACAATAATCATACTCATATGCAATCTCGTGTAATACTATAATCATACTCATATGCAATCTCGTGCAATACTATAATCATACTCATATGCAATCTCGTGCAATACTATGATCATACTCATGCAATCTCATGCAGTACTATAAACATACTCATATGCAATCTCGTGCAATACAATGATCATACTCATATGCAATCTCGTGCAGTACTGTAAACATACTCATATGCAATCTCGTGCAATACTATGATCATACGCATATGCAATCTCGTGCATTACTATAAACATACTCATATGCAATCTCGTGCAATGCTATAGATATACTCATACACTCTTTATAAAAAAATAGAGTACTTTCTGTAGAGGTCTCTTTCTTACTTTTGAGTCTCTATTGACTCGCTTTCTTTCTCTTGAGTCTCTCTTGACTCACTTCCGTTCTTTTGAGTCTCTCATGACTCGCTTTCTTTCTCTTGAGTCTCTCTTGACTCGCTTTCTTTCTCTTGAGTCTCTCATGACTCGCTTTCTTTCTTTCACTCGTAGACTGCTTTGGGTTTCACCGAAGCGTGAATTTCCGCATCGGGAGCGGCATAAATCTGACCCAATATCTCCTACCGTCTACGGAACCAATATCGTGGTTCTCTCACTGTGGAATCAGGAATCGAACTATTAGTGTGCACACCCCCTGACCAGGATTTCAAGCCTGGCGGGAAGTTTCCAACCTCGTAACGTGGGAATACGCCGCGTTACATATACTGGGACCGCAACGTCCATAAATATCTCCCGAGAGGACATAGTCCAAACGGTTTCCTCCAAAACCTCACCAATATAGATAATACATACACACACACACACACACACACACACACACACACACACACACACACACACACACACACACACACACACACACACACACACACACACACATATATATATATATATATATATATATATATATATATATATATATATATATATATCTCATGCATCAATCTCATGCATGCAACAACTCTACTAGTTCTCAATGCATCAAAGAATGATATACCACATGCTTATGGTTTTTGAAAGTATTACTTGGGCTCACGTTGGCACTTTATGCATTTTTGAAAAATGACATATGTGGGATGCCAAAATACTGTATAACATGCTTCTAAACCATGTATAAAATGACATGAAGAACTCAAGAATATAGTATCATGCTCGGTTTGCAACATAGCAAATTCAACACATTTCACTCAACAAATATGTTCCATTTCTCATTGATCAAATATTATAATCTAGTCATGCTTTCATAATAAATCATATTCTCAAATGATCATGCTTCTCTACTCAATACAAAAATATCATTAGATCACTTAGTCAATTATTTCTCATACATAGTGAACTAACAAATATATGAACTGTATAGCAATTCTTCAAGAAATAATTCATATCTTACTCATTTTTGATCTAAATACAATGAAATCAAAGCCAAAACGTGCGTCGAGATGATCCCGAAGAGACGAGCCACAAGAGTCCATAACACTCTGCCCGAAACGACACGTAGCTAGCCACAAGGGCCCAACCACTGCACAGATTCTTCTCAGAATCAAAGTCAGGGACCTGGGGCGGGACTCCCCATGGTTCGCCCCATGTACCCCGCTACTCCACCGGGACTAAGCGGCGGCACTCCTCTAGG
The DNA here is from genome assembly GCF_001879475.1 of Ipomoea nil. Classification (NCBI taxonomy): domain Eukaryota; kingdom Viridiplantae; phylum Streptophyta; class Magnoliopsida; order Solanales; family Convolvulaceae; genus Ipomoea; species Ipomoea nil. The sequence goes on along the minus strand of NW_017618922.1, from coordinate 208,641 downwards.
GCCGTGCCCTAGTGCTGTGGAACCACGGCTGTAGCCGGCGGCCCTCCTGATGGGCCGCCGCTAGGGCCTTTAGTCTGATCTGGTGCACACTGTGTGTGCACTAGAAGGCTTTCTCATTTTCAAAACTCAATCCAAACAAGTCCAAAACAATCTCAACAACTCACAAACAAACACCAGATCACTTCTAAGCATAAACACAACAAAATCTCATAGATTCTAGTCATTTCTACTCAAAATAAAGACTTCACAGAGCCAAATTTGAAAGAGGGAGTCCATGGGGTTATACCTCTTGTAGCTTCTTCTTCTTGTGTGGTTCCCCTATCATTTCCATGCTCTGATGCTAACACCTTCACCACCTATTCCCTCACAAAACATAGGTATATGCTATGCTTAAGACAACATCAGAGATGGGAGGCAAAGGTGGATGATCAAAGAGCAAATGGAAATTGATGGATGAGAATGAAAGTTAGAAACTTACTGCTTTGCTTCTTCTTTGTTTACAGAAAGCTTAGGGAGAGGAGAGGCAAAGAGATGGATCAGATGAAGGCAAGGTGAAATGGTGTAATTTATATGGGTGAAAAACCCTAGGTAGATCACCAATGATTGATGGAGTGCAAAATGGTCTTTTGGCTTACATCTTTAGACAGGACCTTAAGGTTCACCTTGTATCATGGTCCAAGGGCTAGAAATGCTAACTTTGAATACTTTGGGGTTGAAAATGAATTTTCTCAAAAAGATATTTAGATGAACCCTTGTTTAAAGTCTTTTTGAATTCTCCCGGTCTCACTCAGATAAATTTTTTTATTTAAAACATGGTATGCGAAGTACCCGAAAATTTAGGAATTTCGAATAAGATAAATTTTGGTGTCGAATTAATTTAAAATGTAACAAAAATAATTTATTCAAACACCAATTGATCGCAAAATTTTTTAATGGAGTGAAAATGGCTATTTTGGAATTTCTTAAAATTGGATTTATGAAATAAAATTTTGGGTTGTAGAAGTTTCATCCCGAAACTTAGAAGGAACGGATCGATTTTCTCAAAATGGAAGATTTCGAAAAGATGGTAAGAATTTCAAGAATTGGCTTAGAAGTTTCTCTTGGAATACTAAGAAGAAATGGAATCTCTGAGTTCCAAACAAGCACCAAAGCAACTAAGGCGCTAAACTTAATCTAACAGCTAGAATTCACTACCTCAAAGTTTCATTGTTACTTCCCTTATTCTTATCGTTCTTACCACTTCTTTGGTCTCCACACTTAAACATCTACGTTTTCTCTCATGAAAACTGAGAGTGTTTCTCAAACACTTTTCTTTCTTATTCAGTAGCATCTTGCTCGTCTTTCCTAGGGTCAGATACCCACAAAGTTCAAACTACAACCGATCCCAACCTCTCTTGCTTGAACTACTATATACTTCCTTACATACTGTTTACTGTTCTCACCCCTCAAGGGTAGGTTACACGTAATGAGATTTAATTCTCATAACACTACTACGTTCACTCTGATCGTGGTTGATAAACTTCAACTACCTCGATCCTTTCATTTGACGTCATCACTTCCTCATCATTTACTTAATCCTTTAACTATTGATAGCAAACAAAATCAACCTTCATTACCGCTTTCACTTCTCAAGTTCATCATTCGATTCCTATTATCATACTAGACATAATGTCGTAGCCCTTCTTTCAAACGATACATGGATACTCATCTTAGGGATATATCAACCCTCCTGACCACGTAATGTGATTCAACTCACTCTTAGTTCTCTTTATTGTATACCAAATGTAGCAACCCTCTTTCAATCTGGTTCGGTGTATTCCTTTACGGCTTCTTTACTTATTCCATGGTATAACTTATCCCTTTACCAAGCACTTCGTTATAAAATTTCTTGATACTACTTAACTATCATTGTTACTTTTATCAACTTGTTACTTATCTCTTGCTAGCCTTGTTCACCTTCTCTACCTCAAGGGATTCCCCACACGAGAAATACAATCATACACCCCTCTACACTTTAAATCTTTGTCTACGTTAGTCATCAGTGCCACCTTATAAGTCTCTTTTACTAAGTCTTTTCCAAAACTTATTATAGTTTGATAAACTCCAACTTGATTATTCCCCTTCTTACTAATATTTACCATCGCTTTTATACGAAACTCTTAACGTTACTTTCTTCCTTGCCTTAGCCACGTTCATCCTTTCAGAAGTCCTTCGATGTAAAGTCTCATTCTTCTTCAAGAAAGTTAAATGATTGTGCTAATCGTTTAGATTTACATCTGCCAATTTCATTCCTTTCAATTACCCAATCATTCTATCATAAGTTCAACTGCTTCTTGTTTCATTCTCATTGCCAACATTCTTCTTTAAGTCCTCACATAACTTATCCTCCTTTAAATTTACATTCTTTTACTTGTCCCTTTTTGCTTAGTTCTTTCCTTAACTTCTTCACACTTCATGGGAACCCACAACTTACTGACAACGCTTCTTACTATCTTTATATCTTTCATAGCCCAAAGTTACCATCCATAGTCTTAGACGTTCACACCTTTGGAGTTCACAACTCCTTGCTCATCTCCTTCTTATCTTCTTAAAGGTAGATGGTACTGCCTTCTGTTTGTGTAACGCAATCCTAAGTTCCAAGTCTTCTATTTCCCGAGTTTAACTCTTACTCTTTGGTTTAACCTTTAGTCTTCAAATTTGATCTTTGAAGGTTCCCTCACCATTGATCTCAAAAGCATCCATTTGGCGTAATTTGTTTCCTCTTGGTTGCATCAGCATTCACACTTGTCTTTTCTTCACGATTGAGAACCTTTAAACCTTCGTCTTTAAGCTCCCGTTGCTTCTTTTTCTTCATATTTGTCTCCAATTGCACGAAGATTCTCTTCACCATTTGGGGTTTGCTTAGGTCTTGCAGACGATGCTGCACGTGTGAGGATGCCTCTCTTTTCGAGCAAGGACAGCTGCAACTGACTCCAAACTGCACGTGGAGTAAACTCTTCATCACGTTCTTCAATTGTCTGGATATGCACGCTACTACTTTGCTTCTCCGCAACAAAAGATCTACTCACTTCTAACTTTCTTTTCTCAACAGCAAAGATAACACAAGCAAAGCAAACAAACAGGATATAAGCATAACTCTAATACTTGTCACATTATCAACTTTCACTTAACTTTCAACTTTCACTTTTAAAGGATGATAACAAGACTGGACAAAGAAACTTCTTAACAACAAACTTGAATTCATTAGATAGATGTACACTTGGTTTGAAGGAAATTGACTCCACAGAAAAAGAAAGTAAGAGGATTTCTAAACTTGAAACTCAGGAGTACTATTGGTTACAACCAAAGTCATGATTAAGGTGACGATCTTCCAAGATTCAACAAAGTCTTGTGCAACAAAAGTTGTGGATCGAATTTCAAGAGAAGGACACAACAAAGAATAATCTCAATGAAATTACTCAATACTAACGGATTCCAAATAAAGATGCAATAAGGATTTAATCTCAAGCAATAGATCAACACAAGTGAATTCCAAAGGAAGATATGAAAGAGAGATGATCTCGAAGCATTAGCTCAAAAGCTCAATAGCTCAATAACAAGGAAAGGATACCACAATGGATAATCTCAAGTCAATAGCAACAGGATCCGATAGTACAAAAGGACACATGGTCAATAAAATAGCTCTTCAAGAACAAAACACTTTCAAGAATACTCAATAGATACAAGCTCATAGGAATTACTCAACAAATACGGATTCCAATGGCATAACAACAACAATTAGGTCTTGACTCAACAACTCAATGGATTCCAACAATATGGGTTCAAGGATAATAAGCTCAAGTCAAATACAATGAGATTCCAAGAACATGGCTTTCAACAAGATCTTACTACCTTCAAGATTCAATTATACTATCATTGCAAGTCAACGGAAGCTCACAAGAGTACTTAGAAGGAATTTTTAAGCATTCTAGATACATATTCAACAATAAATCGTAGAATGTCAAGATTAGCCACTAGCAATAATTCAAGGCTCAACTCAAATAAAAAAACTTCTCATACTCAACTCTAGGCATTAGATAGCTTCGATAAACATTGAAAGCAAACTGGAAGTAGTCAGAATGACTCAGGGATCAATATCAAGCTACGAGAAAATTTCTAGAAGCATAAGCTCAAACTCGATGATAAAATTTCAAGGATTATCATGCCATTAATATCAAGGGATTTGGAATAGGAGATTGGCACAATGAAGACAACGAGATACTCAAGAATTATCTGCTTTTAACTTTCCCTTTCTTAAAGCAAGGCTTACCACAAGTAAGGCACATAAAACAAGAAACAAATATAAGCTCTTATAATTTCCATATTAGCAACTTTCACCAAATTCATACTTTCAAAATCTCAACTTCTAACTTCCACTTCAACTTCTCACTGAAAACTTCTCTGCTTTACTTTCAAAAGATAGACAAAAGCACTTTAAGCACATTGATAAAGCACATAACAGATAAGCAAACGCAAGGGAAATCACAGCCTCACCGCGTTCCTAATGGATACTTAGAGTTTCTCTTAACTCTGATTCTCATACTTAATCACCGAACATTGAGTATTTCTCATCTCAATTTCATAACTTAGGGCTCCTTCTTATCTCAAATTTCTTAACTTATGGCTCTTTTCCTAATCTGATCCTTCCTAGGATTTCCACTTAAAGTTCCCTTCTTATCTTGTCTTTCTTAAGACTTCAACTTAGAGGCCTTTCCTTAACTTGTCCTTCCCAGGACTTTCACTTAGAGTTTCTATACTCAACCTTAAGGGTCAAACTTCCTAAGTCTCCTGCGGTTCATACCGCTCTGATACCAATTTGTAACACCCCACTTTTCTAACTCTTAATTACAACTCTAAACAGTTATTTACAGAACTAAGCATTTGAAATAGTAACTAAAAAGATAATTAGTGGGAGTGTCACTGCCACAACCACCAGTCCGTGATGATTGCATAGGCTAAGGGGTAAAACTAGAAATAAGATAAAAATCTGGCATCAACATAAGGGGGAAAACGTCACCCCAATAGTCTACATCATCCACAAAAACATAGAGTTAATAAGTCTAAAATCCATAACATGATCATCAATAAAACTAGAGTTTAGACATCTCAAACTAAGAGACTAATCTAACTCGATCTCTTTTCATTGCTGGGCCCAACTGAAAAGGGTTTTGCAAGCAACACATAGACAAATAGGAAAACACTCAATAGCACGAAGCTAAGTATAACCACACTCAACCCTGTAAAGCATACTAGAATTAACTTTGAAAACATTTGATTTCTTTATAAACAATAAACTCATCTCAAATCATCTTTACATCTAACACATACTTTCTAGATGCTTGCACCTTATTATATCAGCTGGCATGCTCATATAAATAAGACTGATCATTTATATACTTCAACAAATAAATATCTCAATAAACTTAACAAGCAACTCATGCTTACAGGCAGGTTCATGCTAATAAACCATATAACATGTATTCTCATGCTCTCAAATTCTCATCACATAAACTTGATATACAAGGCTTCAATAGTAACTAATAAATCATGCTTGATGAACAATCTTAAATCAACATTCTCATTATATAAATCTCATGCGATACTCTACTCAAATGCAATCTCGTGCAATACAATAATCATACTCATATGCAATCTCGTGCGATACTATAAACATTCCCATATACAATCTCGTGCAATACTTAAAACATTCTCATATACAATCTCGTGCAATACTATAATCATACTCATATGCAATCGCGTGCAATACTATAATCATACTCATATGCAATCTCGTGCAATACTATAATCATACTCATATGCAATCTTGTGCAATACTATGATCATACTCATATGCAATCTCGTGTAGTACTATAAACATATTCACATGCAATCTCATGCAATATTATGATCATACTCATATGCAATCTCGTGCAGTACTATAAACACACTCATATGCAATCTCGTGCAATACTATGATCATACTCATATGCAATCTCGTGCAGTACTATAAACATACTCATATGTAATCTCGTGCAATACGATATATATATATATATATATATATATATATATATATATATATATATATATATATATATATATATATATACTCATACACTCTTTATAAGAAATAGAGTACTTTCTTTGGAGGTCTCTTTCTTACTTTTGAGTCTCTATTGACTCGCTTTCTTTCTCTTGAGTCTCTCTTGACTCACTTCCTTTCGTTTGAGTCTCTCTTGACTCGTTTTTTCTCTTGAGTCTCTCTTGACTCGCTTTCTTTCTCTTGAGTCTCTCTTGACTCTCTTTCTTTCTTTAACTCGTAGACGGCTTAGGGTTTCACCGAAGCGTGAATTACCCCATCGGGAGTGGCATAAATCCGACCCAATATCTCCTACCGTCTACGAAATCAATTTCGTGGTTCTCTCACCGTGGAATCAGGTATCGAACTATTAGTGTGCACAGCCCCTGGCCAGGATTCCAACCTTGTAACATGGGAATACGCCGCGTTACATATACTGGGACCACAATGTCCATAAATATCTCCCGAGAGGACATAGTCCAAACGGTATCCTCCAAAACCTCACCAATATAGATAATACATACATATATATATATATATATATATATATATATATATATATATATATATATATATATATATATATATATATATATATATATATATATATATATATCATGCATCAATCTCATGCATGCAACAACTCTACTACTTCTCAATGCATCAAAGAATGATATACCACATGCTTATGTTTTTTGAAAGTATTACTTGGGCTCACGTTGGCCCTTTATGCATTTTTGAAATATGACATATGTGGGATGCCAAAATACTCTATAACATGCTTCTAAACCATGTATAAAATGACATGAAGTACTCAAGAATATAGTATCATGCTCGGTTTGCAACATAGCAAATTCAACACATTTCACTCAACAAATATGTTTCATTTCTCATTGATCAAATATTACAATCTAGTCATGATTTCCTAATAAATCATATTCTCAAATGATCATCAAATCACAGTGAATTACAAAATATATGAACTGTGTAGCAATTCTTTAAGAAATCATTCATATCTTACTCATTTTTGATCCAAATACAACGAAATCAAAGCCAAAACATGTGTCGAGATGATTCAAAAGAGCCGAGCCACAAAGGTCCGTAACACTCAGCCCGAAATGACACGTAGCTGAGCAACAAGGGCCCGACCACTGCACAGATTCTTCTCAGAATCAAAGTCACGGACCTGGGGCGGGACTCCTCATGGTTCGCCCCATGTACCCCGCTACTCCACCGGGACTAAGCGGCGGCACTCCTCTAGGGCGGTGCCCTAGTCTCGTGCAACCACGGCTCTAGCCGGCGGCCCTCCTGATGGGCAGCGGCTAGGGCCTTTAGTTTGATCTGGTGCACACTGTGTGTGCACCAGAAGGCTTTCTCATTTGCAAAACTCAATCCAAACAAGTCCAAAACAATCTCAACAACTCACAAACAAATACTAGATCACTTCTAAGCATAAACACAACAAAATCTCATAGATTCTAGTCATTTCTACTCAAAATAAAGGCTTCACAGAGCCAAATTTCAAAGAGGGAGTCCATGGGGTTATACCTCTTGTACCTTCTTTTTCCGGTGTGGTTCCCTATCCTTTCCATGATCAGATGCTAACACCTTTACCACCTATTCCCTCACAAAACATAGGTATATGCTAAGCTTAAGACAACCTCAGAGATGGGAGGCAAGGGTGGATGATCAAAGAGCAAATGGAAATTGATGGATGAGAATGAAAGTTAGAAACTTACTGCTTTGCTTCTTCTTTAATTTGTTTACATAAAGCTCAGGGAGAGGAGAGGCAAAAAGATGGATCAGATGAAGGCAAGGTGAAATGGTTCTATTTATATGGGTGCAAAACCCTTGGTAGATCACCAATGATTGGTGGAGGGCAAAATGGTCTTTTGGCTTACAACTTTAGACATGGCCTTGAAGTTCACCTTGTATCATGGTCCAAGGGCTAGAAATGATAACTTTGAATACTTTGGGGTTGAAAATGAATTTTCTCAAAATGTTATTTAGATGAACCCTTGTTTAAAGTCTTTTTGAATTCTTCCGGTCTCACTCAGATAAATTTCTCTATTTAAAACTTGGTACGCGAAGTACCCGAAAATTTAGGAATTTCTAATAAGATAAATTTTGGTGTCGAATTAATTTAAAATGTAACTAAAATAATTTATTCAAACACCAATTGATCGCAAAATTTTTTATTGGAGTGAAATTGGCTATTTTGGAATTTCTTAAAATTGGATTTATAAAATAAAGTTTTGGGTTGTTACAGGTGTGGTCTCCTTCTTGTCTTGGCTCTTGGGGGACTTGAAGTCCTCCAAAAGCTCCAATTGGATAGGGGGTTGTGTAGGTAGAGGATTTCCCCTCCAATGGGATCCTCCTTGGTTTGTTGCACTTGCTGATGCCATCTTTTCTATGGGATGTGGATTATGATTGTTCTTGCCTCTTCTCCTTGTTTTCTTTGTTATTTCCGAGTTAAAGAGATGTAGTCCTTGGTTCCCTTTTGCCCTTGTTTGCATTCAACCTACAAGAATGTGAAAAGAGAAAGACTTCATCCCCAACTAGAAGTAGTTGAATGAGAGGTTAGTACGTAGCAAAGCAAGTGTAAAAGCTAAAGTAAATGAAAATAAAAGTGAAACAAGTATCAAAGCACAAATGTTCCCTATCTTAAAACAATTCAACAACAACCATATGTCATCTCCGGCAACAGCGCCATTTTAACAAGAGGTCAAAAGATAGGAATAACTTCCCGAGTATTTATCGTTCTCAACAGATGACAAATTGGAAGTGCTAAATTGATTTGAGCTAGAGTTGAAGTTGTAGAATGCAAAGAGTAAAAGCAAGTAAATGAATTTATTATGGAATATATATTTGAGTAATCCTGGCCCAATCTTAGTTTTTAACATGGTATCAGAGCCTATTCGGTCCACTGGTTCACCCAGTTATGGGTATTGGTAGCGTCCAAGCTTTCGTAAGCTCGCTTATTCGGTCCACTTTGGTGGCATCGAGAGCTTTCGTTTCAGGGAGGGTCCGGTACAATTTCAAGTGGTCAACCGGTTAGATTCAAAATGGCCTGTTGTCCACTTGAGGGGACTGTTAAGAGTCCCACATCAATAAAATAAGAGAGAGCATATGGGTTTATAAGGTCATGGGTTAGACTAGATAATTTGTTGGATTCAATCTTTTAGTGTGGTTCGACCTATGTGCATTATAGCCCAGTTGAGTGATCCTGGCCCAATCTTAGTTTCTAATAGAATTCAATTAAGGAAAGGTAGGAATGGAATTGCTCATCTATCACATGACACTTCTAGTGTCTAAGGGAAAGGTTGTGACATTGAGTGAGGATTTACAAATGCCTTTCGCCTCTCGGTTTACTAGGTCTTTTCTTGGTATAGAAACACCTTTAAGTAACTATGATCCTAAGAAACATTTCATCAAACACCTTGTCTTCACCTCATTCCAATCTTAGGCCTCTCGAAACTTTAAGAAAGGAAATACAAATTGGCTTAGAGCTACAATTGATATAGCAATCCCTTGCCTAGATCAATTATCTTAGAACAATCAAGGGAGTTTGGTCAGACTCACAAGATGCAAACAATTCACCAATTGTAACAAGAACTCAATCACAATTGCAATGCACAATCTAGGTAAGAATTACATTACACACTAGCATCATGCAAATAGAATCACAATTCAATTCCTAAAAGAGATCTAGCCACTCATTGTAGCTTGATAATCATTATTGAATCAAGGGTCAACTAATTAGGCAAAGAAATTGAAAGTAAGAAAGCAAAAAGAATTACCAAAATTGATTGCAATAGAGATTGAATCAACGAATGTCTTCTAGATTAAGGAATTGTGTCAAGATTCCTTCACCCAAGAAGATCTTCAATCCAATGTTGAGAGGCTAGAGAAAAAACATAGCTAGAACTAGAACTAAGTTGTAAGAATGTCCAAGATTATGAGATATAATCTAACTAAAATATCTAATCTAGCCTTATATAGTTCTTCTCTCCATCCTAGTGCTTTCACTTAGGTCTCCCATACTCAATCTTAAGGTTCAGCTTTCCTAAATCCCACGGTTCATAGCGCTCTGATACCAACTTCTCACACCCATTTTTCTTAAACTTAATTACAGATCTAAAACAAATTTAAGATAAACTAAGCAGCGGAAAATCATACTTAATTAACAAACTAGTGGGAATGTCACTGCCACAACCACCTTTCCACAGTGATTGCACAGGCTAAGGATAGAACTAAATCATCGAGTCAAACTAACATTCGAAATTACTAATTCAAAGTAACTTGGGGAAAAGTACCCCGGTGTCTATCACCAAACAAAATAACATAAGTCTACAACCATAATCCATAACATCATAAAAGAAAATAAGAGTTTAGACTAATAGATCAACTACACTAGTCTAACTCGAACAACTCTCAAACGTTGGGCCCTCCTGAAAGGGGTTTTGCAAAACAAGAAGTAGACAAGTAGAAAACACCCGTTAGCACGAAGCTAAGTATAACCACACTCAACCCTGTAAAAATACTACAGTATATACTTTGGAAAAACATTTGATCACATTCTCAAATTAAACAATTCAATCACTTAGACAAACTTTAAGATAAACCACAAGCTTTCTATAGGCTCGCAACCTATAATATCAACATGCATGCTTCAACAATAAACAACTTAACAACATAATCATACTACACATAATTAACATAGCAAAACTCAACTCTATAGAACAACTCCTTAACAATCTCATGCAATCAAGATCTCAACATGCAATTAAGAGATATTAACTTTAGTATACAACTAAGGCAACCAAACTCAATATACAAACTCGGGTAATCATTCTCGATATGCAATCTAGTGCAAACAATCTCATTATGCAATCTCGTGCAACACTATACTCAAATGCAATGAAATACTGTAAGTATATATATACTCTCGTTATAAAATAGAGTACTTTCTGTGGAGGTTTCTTAGAGCCACAATGACCCACTTGCTTTCATTTCTTAGAGTCGCAATGACTCGTTTTCTTAGATCGCCGTGACTCACTTTATTTACAAATGGACGAGGTAGGAACTTCACCGTATCGTGAACGAACCTATCCGGGCACGGCGTCTAGCCGACCAAATTACCGTCTCGTCCACCGAACCACTCTCTTAGTTCTATGCTCAACTCTGTGGAATCAGGTATCGAACTTTTAGCATGCACACCCCTTGACCAGGATTCCAAGCCTGGCGGGCAGTTTCCAACCTCGTAACATGGGAATACACCGCGTTACAAAACATCGAATCTCAATATCCGGTCAACATCATCCGAAAGGACATAGTCCCAACGGGTCCTCCAAAACCTTACGTTTATGGATAGATACTATATATATCTCTCATGCACCAAACTTATGAATGTCACGTCTCAACAACTTCTCAATGCAACAAGGTAATGACATACCACTTGCTCATGAATTTTGGAAAATAATATTTAGGCTCACGTTGGCCATATATGCACTTTATAAAACATGGTATGCTTGGAAATCTAATTTATAGTACACATGCTCCATTTCTATATATCACCATGAACTCATCAAAGAACACAGAATCATGCTTGGATTAAAAATAACATACTTTGTACATTTCTACTATCAAAACAGACTACAATTTCCATTGAACATAGCACACACTCTAATCATGCTTTTCTAACAATTCTTATTCACAAAATGCTCATGCTTCTCTATTCAATACTCAAATAGCATCAGGAAGATAATAACAAGCCAATCCCATAGGCAGTGCAAGTCTGATGAACTCAAATAACATTACTGTGAAGCATTTCATCACAAATTCTACCATAACATGCTCATTTCAAATCCAAATTCAACGAAATCAAAGGCCAAACGTGCGTCATAACGGTCCCAAGGTACCGAGCCACGAGGGCCCGTGACACTCGGTCCGAAACGACACGTAGCTGAGCCACAAGGGCCCGGCCACTGCACAGGTAACCTGCAACGGTCCTAGCGGCGGGGCTAGGGGAACTCCGCCGCCTGGAGCCGTCCAGCGGTGGCCTAGGGCCGTTTAGCCATGGTTCTAGCCAACGGCTCCCCTCGTGGGCCGTTGGCTAGGCCTGTGACTTCCACTAGTGCACACTGAGAGGTGCACCAGTGGCTCCTTCTTCATCTGTAAGGCCAAACCTGACATCAAACCACCTCCAAATCAACAACAACACATCATACAACATCAAAAAGACATCCAATAGCTCAAACACACAACATTCTAGCATATTTATTCATTTCTAACTATTTCATAGTGGCTTCACAGAGCCAAAACTAAGTTGGGAGTCCATGGGGTTATACCTCAAGCTTTTCAACCTCAAGAATCCTTTCATCTCCATCATCGAGCTAGGTCTTCTTCTTTACCATCTCCATTTCTCAAGCAACCACAACAACCCAAATATAAACCTCAAGCTTAGAAAACGTCATCTTAGAAGACAAGCTAACAAAGGAATATGGAGAAGAAGAGATGAAATCTTACCAAGTCTTGGACCTAGGCTTTGCTAGAAGAAGCTCTAAAAATGAAAGAGATGAAGATGATAGGGAGAGAGAGAGAGAAGGTCACAATGGAAGCTACTGATCTTTTGGAGAAAATTAATAGTGCAAGAGGGAGAAAGCTAACCCTTATACTTAGGGTTTGGGGGGTAAAAATGAAAAATAACATTGTAGGGTTTACCTTGCATCATGAACCATAGTCTCGAACGATGATTTTTGAATAACTTGGGGTCAAAATACATTTTCTAAAAGATAGTTCTAATTAAAACACTTGGTTTAGGTTTTACAGGTTCCTTTCCGGTTTCACTCAGATTGACTTTTGGATCAAAAACTTGGTACGCAATGAACCCGAAAATCTAGGATTTTAGATTTAAAATAAGTTCCGGTGTTGAATTCATTTAAAATGTAACTCAAAAAAATTTATTCAAACACAAATTTTTCCTCAAAAATTTTTATAGAGTGGAAAATGGCTATTTTGGAATTTCTTAAAATCAGATTTATAAAATTAAATTTTGGGTCGTCACATATGTCCTGTAATTGTAGCATTGACATCTTCTCACTAAACAAAGTATCATTTTATAGAGGTTAGAAGAGAGACTTCGAAGGCTAAAAACAAGTTGCTGCTTAGTCCTCAAAAGCATCAGCACCTCACGATTTAGATCCGCACCAAAATAGGGTCTTGACACACTTAGAAAGAGTAAACCTAAAGACTGGGGCTACGACTGTTTTTGATCCAGAAAACAACATACTGAATTATTTTGACAAATAATTAAGCCAATACATATAGGATCCAACGTGCAGTATTTGTATGCACTTACAATCTCCCCCTTTGGCAATTAGTTGACAAAACACATACTAGAACAAAATATACTCTTAGGCTTGAAACCATATTTTATTAACCAGTCAAAGTATACTTGTTTACATATTTCCTATGTCTGGATCAGATATAGATATGGCTCCAGATAACAAAAAAACATCTCATAACCTCCTCTTACCAAACTGTCACACGAACTGGCAAAAAGCTAGGCAAGTATCACATAAACATACCAATACTTATTGAACAAGATACGAAGTAGCACATAATTAACAAGCAAATTCACACACACTCAAGAAACCAAAGAAGAACAACTTATCACAATAAGTAAAGAGCTACCAAACGCAACAACCACACGTTATTACAAAAAAAAAAAAAAAAAAAAGTTTATGTGCAGTCAGTTCATCCAACCAAACCAACAACCAAAAAACAAAAGAACTGAACTCCCCCTCAAATGTACTCCCCTTTTTGTCTACTAACTACCAAGGGGAAAAGGAGACCATCTAGTGAGTTGTGCTACTAGACAGAGTTCCCAAGTCGTCAGTGTCTACAGGATCCTCATGAGCCGCAGAGCGAGCAGTGATGGCGTCTTCTAGGGTAGAGATCTGACGAAGAGTAGTGGCAAGCTTGTCCTCAGTATCTGCAACAACAGCCTGTAAGGAAGAGATATTGTTTTTCAAAGCAGATGACACAGCCCTATAGTACGCAACCTGTTGTCGAAAAACCACTAGTTCAGGAGGATTATTAGGAGTAGCAGTAGGCACTAGGTCAGGTCCGACAGATGAAGATCCGGAGGCAGTTGGCATAGGAGCCGGAGCAGGGAAGATCTCCGCAAGTAGAGAATCGCGATCATCAAAATGAGAGCTTTGATGTAACCGATAGTCCATGGTGTATTTCTTCTCAATCGAATACTCATGTTCATTTTCATAAAGCTTGAGACCTTGTTCCTTCAGAATGCCATAGATTAAGCAAGGGAACAACAAGTGTACCTTAGGTTCTTTTCCCTTAGCAAACCCCATAATATGATTGTAGATTAAAGTCACCAAATCAAAATCAATCTTGTTGCGCACTTTGTAGAGAAGAACAGCCATCCTCTTGCTCACACAATGAAGAGTAACATTAGGAAGCCAATTGTTGGAGGAAAGACAAAACAGAACAAAGTAGACCTTTGTGACTGAAGTAGAGGGCAAATTAGTGGTAGGCCAGGTAGTGACCGCAGCATGTATGAGTGTAGAAGCCAACACATCCAATCCTGGCTCAAGGTCCTCTTCTAGGGTAGAACGGTTGAAGTACCTGTTGATGACGGCAGGGCTGAAATCATACCATTTTCCACGGACAAACACCCGATGATAGTGTGGCGATGAGGCAAGTGCGAAATCAGAGGAGAGGTTAGTGTAGAACTCTAGAGTGAGCCATCCAGAATAAGTGCCTTTGCCTTGAACAGTATTGAGGAAATTCTGATCACGAAGAAGAGTGATAATGTTGCAATGAGATAACAGATTGTCCACATCTATTACCTTCTCCACAAGAAGGGATCTAGACAGATTGACCTCCCAAGAGTCCTAAAGTCCTGGCAGTCTCAATATTGGCTGAAAAGCTTAGGTTTGGAACTTTTGGAGATGGTGGCTTTAGGGGTTGAAGTAGATTTATGGGTAGACTTTTTGCTAGATTTTGGGGTGGACTTAGAGGCAGGCTTAGACTCAGGCACAAGGGCTGGAGGAATAATAAGGATTGATGCACCTGTCCTAGACTTCGTCATATGGATAGAACCAGAGGGAACCGACCTACGCTTTCGAACTTCACATAGAACCACAATGTCATCATCGTCAGATTCAGAGGCTTTTCTCCTGGAGGACACATACTTCGATGTAGACCCAACTTTCTCCTTCACTTTCCTTGACCGTGAGGGGTCTTTGGGAAACGGGACAGACAATCAGAATAGACTAGGTAGAGATAGGAGGTTTTGGTAACTTTGCTATAAGGGCAACCAATACAGATCATTGAGAAGGTGAGAGGGGTTCACCGGAGTTTTGAATGAGGTCTCTAATAGAGAAATCGAAGGAAACAGGCTGAGGATCTGAGTGGGATACAGTGTGTAAGCTAGGGTTTGAAGATGCACTCCCCGGCGTAGGACCAGTGTAGACAATTGTATCCAAAGGGTTAGCTTCTTCACAAGGCAAAGCAAATTTCACAACAGAGAAGACAAATAAATCAGGTAAATTAACATACAATTTTGTAACCCTAGGTTCGGGCAACGAGCTATTAGCATCTAGAGGAGAAGAAACAGTTACCAACGCTTTTGCCCTTCGTGTTTCCAACTCAGCGGAAAGCTGATCCTCGTCAATTAGGCGTTCGACATCCATAGCCGCAGGAGGAGCATCCTCTGTATCGACCAGCCAAGGTTCAACCGTAATGTGAGCAGCCATGGTGAGTATCCGCTTCGATTCCTTCAGGGTGAGATTCTCCATTAGATCTTGATTGTGGACCAAGGTTGCTAACACCCGCTTCTCTACTTCGGCTAATAGAGGTGAAGTCCCGATCAGAATCTGATGATAGAGTTCTGTTCTCTCATCATCAGATAGATAGATGAGAAAAGGATTGATAGCTCGAGGATCATTCGCTATTATAGAAGTTAGGGATTTTCGACGATGAAATTTGGAATGAGGAAGAGCAATGTTTGGGAGCCAAGGATAATAGGAAATAAAGGGAAGAGTATTCCACAAGCTTGACGATTCTTAGGAATTAAGAGTCAAAGAGATGAGGGATATTAGGCTGACTTGTAGTGGGACAAAAAAAGAAATTCTAACGGCTCGAGAAGAGGGTAAGGGTATGAAGAACCTAGGTCAGAATCCGGCTCGAGGGTAGACCTGAAAACAAAACTTGAACCCAAATTTAAAAAAAAAAAAACAAAACAAAACAAAAGAACAGAGAGACAGTTTACCTGTGTTTATTTAGAGACAACATTCTTGTTAACTTGTCATTTTGCAGATTCCTAGAGTTACACGAAGAGCCTCAAATCTTGTTCTGTCCAAAGGTTTTGTAAAGAGGTCTGTCATATACTTATCCGTAGAAACATAGCTCAAGTCAATCTCTTTGTCCTCTACTAGTTCCCGGATGAAATGATGCCGGATAACTATATGTTTTGTACGAGAGTGCTAAACAGGATTTTTTTTAGATGTTGATTGCACTTGTATTGTCACAGTATAAGGTCATGCATTCTTGGTTTATCCTGTCATCACTCATCGTCTGACGCATCCCTGCGATATACTCAGCTTCAGCAGTACTCAAGGATATTGAGTTTTGCTACTTGCTTAACCAAGCTACCAAGTTATTGCTTATAAAGAAACATCCTCCTGATGTACTTTTTCGATCATCAGTATTCCTCGCCCAATCAGCATCACTGTAACCTACAAGACTTAAACTGGAGTCATTGGAAAACCATATACCGTAGTTTATTGTACCTTTCACATATTTGATGACACGTTTCACAGCCTTAAGATGTGACTCTTTTGGTTTCTCTTGAAATCTGGCAAACAGCCTAATACTTAACATAATGTCTGGGCGACTGGCTGTTAGGTATAGCAGACTTCTTATCATGCTTCTATAAAGAGTGGGGTCAACTCCTGTGCCTGACTCATCTTTTGTTAACTTCGTAGTTGTTAAAATGGGCGTTCTGGCATCTTTCGCGGAGTCTAACTCAAAACGCTTGATCGGATTTTTAGCATACTTTTCTTGGGATATGAAAATCCCTTCAGTTGTCTGATGAACTTGTAGACCGAGGAAGTATGTTAGCTCTCCAATCATACTCATCTCAAATTCTTGTTTCATGACTCTGATGAGTTGATTAGTAGCACCTACCTGAGTAGAACCAAAGATGATATCATCAACATATACTTGAGCAATGGTTACATGGTTACCTGTTTTTTTTATAAAAAGAGTGTTGTCTGCTCCCCCTCAGTTGTAGCCATGTTGGACTAGGTATTGAGATAGCCTTTCATACCAAGCTTTTGGAGCATGTTTGAGTCCATATAGGGCCTTATCCAGTTTGTAGACATAATTGGGATGATGAGGGTCTTCAAAACCTTTTGGTTGTGCAACGTATATATCTTCTAATAGGTAACCATTTAAGAACGCTGTCTTGACATCCATCTGAAACAGTTTTATGTGTAAGGCACAAGCAATAGATAGAAGTAGTCGGATAGATTCAAGACGTGCCACTGTAGCACACGTTTCTTCATAGTCAATTCCTTCGGTTTGCGAATACCCTTGTGCCACCAGTCTGGCTTTATTTCGAGCGATGTTTCTAACCGAGTCAGTTTTGTTACGAAAGATCCACTTGGTTCCTACAACATTAACACCGTTAGCTTTAGGGACTAAGTTCTATACCTTGTTTCTTTCGAACTATTCTAACTCTTCTTGCATTGCCTTAATCCAGTGTTCGTTAGATAATGCTTCTTTCACACTTTTGGGCTCTATCTTGGATATATAGCATGAGTATCCAGCTAACTCAAGATAGTTACGCTTCCTACCCCTGTTTCGAACTCCGGATGAGGGATCTCCGTTGATGTTTTGCGTTGGATGATCCTTTTGAATTCGAGATGGTGCTCCCAGCTCACCAAATTCTTGGTTTGGTTCAAACTCTGGATTCTCGGTTGATGAGGTTGTAGGAGAGTTAGGTTCTGGCTCAGGCATTGGACCAGCGTTAGATGGCTGTGGAATATCTGTCTCAAATTATGTTGCAGGGCCAGATATAGGAGGATCATAATTAGTATCTGGTTGATTGTCGACCACAACATTTATGGACTCCCTGACCATTTTTGAGGCTTTGTTATACACTCGGTAAGCACGACTATTTGGATAATAGCCAAGAAAGAGCCCTTCATCACTCTTTGGCTCAAATTTTGCTGTTGGATGGCGATCCTTAAAGATGAAACAACGTGAGCTAAATATATGAAAGTGTTGAATATTCAGGTTTTTACCTTTCCAGATTTCATACGGTGTTTGATGAGTTCCAGGCCGAAGATAGACTCTGTTGATGGTATAGCATGCAGTGTTTACCGCCTCTGCCCAAAACTTTTGAGGAAGATTTTTTGCATTTAGAAGAACTCTAGCCATTTCTTAGATGGTCAGATTTTTCCTTTCTACAACTACGTTTTGTTGTGGTGTTTTGGGAGCTGAGTATTCGTGTGGTATCCCTAGGTTTGCACATAGATCATCAAACATCTGATCATCGAACTCACGTCCATGGTCACTTCTGATACGAATGATTGGCTCATTTTTCTCCCATTGTAGCTTAAGTCCTAGGGCTTTAAAAGCTTCGTAGGTCTCGAACTTCTCTCTGAGAAGCACCACCCAAGAAAAACGTGATAAATCATCTACACACACTAAGATATACCTTTTTCCTCCAATACTTTTGGTACGTGTTGGTCCTATGAGATCCATGTGTAGTAATTCAAAACAGTGTGTTGTTTTGATTTTGTTCTGGTGAGAGTGAGGAGCTCTTGTTTGTTTTCCAGCTTGACATGCACCACAAACATTTGTTTGCTCAATCTTCATTTTGGGTAATCCATGAACCCCGTCAATTTTTCACTAGCTTATCCAGCGACCTGTAGTTTAAGTGGCCTAGTTTTTTATGCCAAACTACCAATTCACTAGTACTGGACCTGCAACATAACACAACGTTATTGAGAATGTAGCAGTTATATGATGACCTCTTACCTTCCATTACACACTGCTTGTTGACATCCTTGACATCCTTGACATTGCAACGATCCTTTGTAAAGCATACATTCCACTCTTGGTCACACAGTTGGCTTATGCTGATGACATTTGCGTAGAGACCAAGAACTAGAAAAACGTGATTAAGCTTGGGTAGACCCGGAACGGTGAGAGTACCAGTACCTTTAATTTTCCCTTTTACCCCTTCACTAAAAGTAACTTCACCTTTGTTGTCCTTGATATTGGTTAGAAAAGATGAGTTTCCTGTCATATGCCGTGAGCAGCCGCTATCAAAGTACCACCTTTCTTCTCGGTTTGAACTGGTAGAATGAAACGAGACATGGCACACAAAATCATTTTTTCTCACCCAAACTTACTTGATGAAAGGCGTGATGTTCTTGTTTATGAATTTTTCGCTCGCTGGTCTTTGTAGAAGTAAAAGCACTCTGGTCTTGTGTGTCCTCAAACTCTCACTACAAGAAAAATGCACATAGACAACAGTTAATAACTGTTGTCGTAGGGGTATAATTTCTGTTGTTGAAGCCGGTGTTGTTGTAAGTCCCGCGCATAGACAACGGTTTTTTAACCGTTGTCTTTTCTTGAAACAACAACGGTTTTTGAACCGTTGTCTATTGAGTGTTGTTGAAACCAGTGTTGTTAAAAGTCACGCACATAGACAACGGTTTTTTAACCGTTGTCTTTTCTAGAAACAACAACGGTTTTTGAACCGTTGTCTATTGAGTGTTGTTGAAACCGGTGTTGTTAAAAGTCACGCACATAGACAACGGTTTTTAACCGTTGTCTTTTCTAGAAACGACAACGGTTTTTGAACCGTTGTCTATTGAGTGTTGTTGAAACCGGTGTTGTTAAAAGTCACGCACATAGACAACGGTTTTTAACCGTTGTCTTTTCCAGAAACGACAACGGTTTTTGAACCGTTGTCTATTGAGTGTTGTTGAAACCGGTGTTGTTAAAAGTCACGCACATAGACAACGGTTTTTAACCGTTGTCTTTTCTAGAAACGACAACGGTTTTTTAACCGTTGTCTATTGAGTGTTGTTGAAACCGGTGTTGTTAAAAGTCACGCACATAGACAACGGTTTTTCACCGTTGTCTTTTCTAGAAAAAACAACGGTTTTTGAACCGTTGTCTATTGAGTGTTGTTGAAACCGGTGTTGTTAAAAGTCACGCACAGACAACGGTTTTTAACCGTTGTCTTTTCTCTTTTCTAGAAAAGACAACGAAGTCACGCCCACAAACAACGGTTTTAAACTGTTGTCTTTTGTAGAAAAGACGCCAATTTTTAACCGTTGTCTATTATGTGTTGTCGAAACCTGCTGTATTCTCAATAATTTGAAGAATAGACAACAGTTTTTAACCGTTGTCTTATATATGAAAGACAACGGTTTTAAACCGTTATTTTTAACCTGTTTAGATTTTAAACATAATCATATAAAAAAAAGTAATTTATCAAAAAACCATCACCAAGTGTTGTTACACAATGTTCACAAGGTTCAAAATACACTAGCAAACTAATTACCAACTCTAAGTACTACAATAATCAATACCAATCACCAACCAAGTCATAATACTTCAAAAAACATTTCCAAGAACCAAGTCTAAATGTTTACAAAGTTCTAATCATCAAAATCATACCTATTCTATATAAGTTGAGACACTATCTGCCCATTCAGAACGCACCAAATCAATAACTGTTTCGTCGTACTCAACTTGTTGGAACTACATGTCAAAAGTTTGTAAATATATAAGTACTCAACATAATCACAATATGATAAATTTTATAAAATTAATTGAAATAATTAAAAGATAATTATAAAAATCTTACTAGTGCTTGTACAGAATCTTTATCATCCATGGCTAGCATATTATCAATTAAAGTTCCCATTTAAGCCATGACAAAGAACCCACATTGGTTACTATCTGGTTGACGAGGACCCTATAGATGTTAAACAATATTTGCATGTGCATTAACAATTTATCTAGATATATAGACATACAAACACTTATATATACTTAGTTAAAAATCTTAAATTACCTTGACAATTTCTCAAACAGCTTTTCGTGGCCCTTTCTTTTTATTCCCAGTTGCGGTATAAAACATTTTCATAGCCCTTTCATAATTGTTGATTATTCAGATAATGTAATAATGATACAGAAAACAGAGAAGGGAAAGTTTGAACTATCATATCTACAATATGGAAAGTTTCAGTTCAACAGACAGTTTTATCCTTACTGCTCAACTTTCAAACATTCAAGCATTGAAAGTTTGAACTCTCTATTTCAGTTCGAACTTTCAAACATTCAAAAAGGCATTAACAATTTATCTAGATATATTGATATACAAACACTTATATATAATTAGTTAAAATTTTTAAATTACCTTATAATTTCCCAAAAAGTTTTACTTCGCTCCTTTGTTGTTTCCCTAAAGTACCACTAAAGCATATACTTCGCTCCTTTGTTGTTTCCCTAAAGTACCACTAAAGCATAAGAATAAAGTACAAATTAGAAAAAGAATTGTATAATCAAGTTATAAATAAGGTCTAACATTTAAAGTGGTATAACACACAACAAATTGAAATAGTGATATGGTATATGCCTTGGTAGATTAAAAGGAAAAATACCTTCATTCCTAATCACTTTCTTTACCAAGGTCAGTACCCATAAGACAAAGAAATTTCAAAATGTCAGAATTTTAAGTGGTTATGTGCTCATTCTTAAACTGGTTTATGAAAATAATGTCCATACATTTTTGAATTGAGAAGAAAAAAAAAAAGAAAAATGAATTGCAAAATGTTGAATATGCATGTTATCTTTGTCTGTTCACCAAATCCTTTAAGAATTCAGTTATAGGACCAATTGGTCTACAAGACTACTGGAAGCTGCCATTGCAGAATGGATGGAATCCAGGCAAACTCACCAAGTTTTATAACTCCATACTTCTATCAAATTCTATCTTCGCTCCGTATTTATTATATAATGAAAAAGGCAAATAATATGTATCAGCTCATCAACTATATAGGAATTAAGTTTAGTAAAATTAGGTTTACCATTAGTATATATAAATGCAATAGCCATCGAAAAAGTCAAACTCTTCCAATTCTGCCATCCCAGTTGTATAGTCCTTCAGACTCCCATTCTGAGTCACTTCCTCATAAAGCATAAACATTCTTGAAAATCTTTAGTAATTCCAAGAAAAATGATCCAATATCAAATCACATGCATGCCCTGGAAAATCTTTTGCATTGAAACCAAAAATTCATGGAGAATTTCCAGTCAAACTAAAATTTAGCACATACAATCATACATTCACATACTTGCAAGAATTAGGTCACAAGTCAATTATACAACATAACAGTAACAAATCTAGGAAACAAGTCAAAACCCAAAAAAATGAATATATATTTCTTACTTTTAGAACATTTTTAGTTCATGAAAGGGATTGCATTAGTCTCTCAATGGTCCTTCAATGCTCCTTTCAGACAAAACATACTCAAATTTTTTTCTATAAAACCACACATTTTTATACATATTGAACAAATCTATACCGCACACAACACACTCATTTGCAAAAGGAAGACCCATAGTATGGAGATACAATATGTAAACTCTGTAACAAATACTAAAATCCCCCAACATTCTCTGTTGCTTGGGATTTTATTATCAACCCCTTCCACCACATATATATAATCACGGTAAAAAAAAAAAATTTATTCATGATATTAGCTTCCTATATAGATATTAACTGCATGTGAATGTTTCAGGAAATGGATATATTAGCCACTGTAACCAGATAAGGGAACCACCACAAGAAGAACATGATAATAAATTTGTAGCCCAAGGGAACCACCACCAATTAAATAATGAACAAAAATTTTTTTTTTCAAATTTCTTTACTATGTTTTTGAGATATTAAAACAGGTCTGCATAAGAATAACATCAAAATTGCCTCCTCCTTTGATAATCTTAATCCGAAAGTGAAATTTTGAGTTCTATCTTATACTAAATCCCTTTTCACTGCTTTATGATAGATTTGAGTATGATTAATTGATTGCATAAGAATTGCATTGATGTCATATTTGAACATGTATATTTATTTAGTCCTCTCTAATCCCATATTTGAATCATCACTCCCTAATCCCATATTTCACAAACCCTAAAAATTCAATCCCCAATTCCTCAACCCTTCAATCCAAAAGTGTTTAGCATAAACACATACATTGATACAATCAAATAATATTTGGATGAATCTGACAACTTATTACATTACAAGAGAAAAACCAACCTGACATTTTTCACACCAGTTTCCACGGCGCCGGCGGCGGTTGGAGGGGGCGGCGTACGGCACTGTTGGTGGCGGCATCGGAGGCGGAGACGTACGGCGTGTCCGCAGCGGAGGTTACCGGCGGCGACGTACTCAGCGGCGGAGGCTGTAGGCGGCGCCGTCCTCGGCGACGGAGGTTGGAGGCGGCAGCGTACTCGGCGTTGAGACTGAAACGATTTCTACAGTTCTATTCTCCGTATGTTCTGAGGGGAATAAGTTTTTGCCCCAAGGTAATTAATTTGTTTTGAGAGGGAATTATTTTACTATTTATGAGGGAGAGAAATTTTTTACAAATTGTGCAAGTCTTGAAAGTTAAATTTTAAATTAAAGAATTATATATATATATATATATATATATATATATATATATGTGTGTGTGTGTGTGTGTGTGTGTGTGTGTGTGTGTGTATGTGTGTGTGCGCGCGCGTGTGTTATTCTTTAAATTAAATAAAAGTCAAAATTATTTTGACTTTTATTTAATTTAAAGAATATATATATATATATATATATATATATATATATATATATATATATATATATATATATATATAAGCAAAATAATGATACCTTTATTTTTATTATTATCTTATAATAAGTCTTATTTTTTTTCTAAATTAAATAACTAAATTCATATTTTATAAGAACTGGGAGCACCATAAATCGAGTATATAGGTACAGAACAGGGGTAAGAAAATAATAACTTTATTATCAGGGGGCCTAGACTCAAAATAGTATCGGGTATATAGATACAGAATGGAAAGTAGAAAAATAGTAGCTTTATTACCCGGGGTGCTAGGTCCAAAATAGTACGTATAAAGTCCGAGGTATAGGCCCATACTGACAGCCCAAATACAAATATCCAAATACAAATATCGATCACCACCAATTTTTCTTGTAGCCCAAATACAAAGATCACTAGACCAGGGTATTACCCAGACAGCTGGCGGCCTAATTATTACAATGATCGCGACAAAAGAAATGGGTTATAGCTAACTGTACGATATTAACTACTCTTTCATATCCATTATCCATGTGTCACATTCATGCCGGAAGGGTCGATTACCAACCCCGGCCCCTATCATACCGCCATTAACTCCTCCACACCATACCGCACCATACCGCACAGCACGGTGCCGTTCTATGCCATGTAATTTAATGAATTGAAAATAAAACTTTAATGAATTGACATTGAAATTTTGGTGAATAATTTTATATTTAAATATGAACGAAAATAGAACTATTAAATTAACTTTTGAATTGTATTCTTTCTTTGTTAAATTTTTATGCATTCTATTTGGACAAAAAAAATTAATTACATTTTTATTTTTGTTCTGGATCTTCTAGATAAAAACAATGAAGGTCCAAATTATAGATAAAAGATAAGGTGAACACTTTAGTAAACAAGAGTTGGTGTGGCTTGGTGGGTTTAGCTTTGTTTGTTATGTTAGAGGTCTTAGGTTTTATCTTTCCTGGTGGCATCCTTAACCTATACAATCATTGTCTTGGTTCTTAGAGATAACACAGAAGTAAACTGGTTATATCCTAGATATTATGCTTAAATATATAAGTGTTAGTGTGGTTTAGTGGGCTTAACTTAGTTTGTTATGTTAGAAGTCTTGGGTTCTATTCTTCTTAGGGGCATCGTTAACTTATTTTATAAAATCGTTGTCTTGGTTTTCACAGACAACATAGAAGCAACCCAGTTATATACCAGATGTTTATTTATTATGTTTGAGGTTATAGGTTTGACTCTGGTTGTTAACATCTTTATTTTTATTTTATACAACTGTTGTCTTTTATAAAATAATGATGCGCAAAGACAACGGTTTTTTATTCAAATAGGCTTAAAGACAACATACCAAAGACAACGGTTAAATAAAACCGTTGTCTTAAACAAATAAAGAACGCGCAACGACAACGGTTATATTAAACCATTGTCATTGTAGTATTGTTTATTCAAGTGCTATTAAAGACAACACATAAATGACAACGGTGAAATAAAACCGTTGTCTTTTAAAAAATAATAATGCGCAAAGACAACAGTTTTAAAAAACCGTTGTCTTTGTAGTGTTGTGTATTCTAGTGTGCTTAAAGACAACACACCAACGACAACGGTTAAATAAAACCGTTGTCTTTTTTTTAAAAAAAAAAGAGCGCACAAAGACAACGGTTTTAAACAACCGTTGTCTTTCTAGTGTTGTGTATTCCAGTGCGCTTATAGACAACACACCAACGACAACGGTTAAAAAAACCGTTGTATTTTTTTTAAAAAAATGCACATAGACAACGGTTTTAAAAAACCGTTGTCGTTGTGGTGTTGTCTTTTCATAAAATGCACAAAGACAACACACTTATAACAACGGTTACGTAAAAACCGTTGTCTTTGATAAAAGTGTTGCATCAAAGACAACGGTTTTGGACCAAACTGTTGTCTTTTATACAAAAGACAACACTTTTCTTAAAAACTGTTGTCTTTCTAGTGTTGTCTATGTGCATTTTTCTTGTAGTGTCTGCAATAATCACATATAGGATTATAGAGTTTGTACTTCAGTTTTGGATGTTTAACATTACCAGATATTTTCTCTACAGTTCTGGTTTCGGGAGCGTCTGGGCCAGATCCTGAAGTTTGGTCAGAGCCAGTAGCTTTCACGAAAACAGTTAGGTCCTTGCCTTTGTTCCGTGAAAAACCCAAGCCATACTTCGTGGATATAATCCTTCCCGAGTCCAGTATTTGATCAAGTGTAGATGTGGTGTCCATCATCTTTGTGACACCCGGTATTTTCCTAAAAATAAATTATAAGTCCCGATAATAAATATTTTTAATAAAAATATTTATATAGCTATTATTTTGAAACGGGCTCGGGTCTATGAAGTATGGTGAACCAATCTTTTGTGCCCAAATGTTTTAAGTCCAAAAATGAATTATAGCCTAAGAGTTTATTTGTTATCCTAAGCCCAAAAATGTGTTCATTCATTATAAGTCTTGAACCCCATAAGTTGAGCCCAAATGTATTTATAAGAATAAGTATTAATATTTTGTGAGCCTAAAGTGTTTAAGCCCAACCTATGTTACCCAACCCAACTTCCTAACCCAACCCATTTAATAAACCCACCAATTGTGTCATGGACATAGGTGTAGACCTAAATGTTCATCTTTGTTGGCATTCCCTAATGAAGCAATAAGAACTTCAGCCGCAATCTCTCCCTTGTTCCCTTCTTCCATCCGCCTCTTTGAGCTTCTTTGACGCATCAGCCGCGTAGCTTGCCGTTTAGGCCTTCACCTCCCTTCTCTCCATCTC
This sequence comes from Ipomoea nil, assembly GCF_001879475.1. Taxonomy (NCBI): domain Eukaryota; kingdom Viridiplantae; phylum Streptophyta; class Magnoliopsida; order Solanales; family Convolvulaceae; genus Ipomoea; species Ipomoea nil. Next base: position 181,805 of record NW_017618922.1, on the reverse strand, counting down.
TCTGGTTGTCTCTCGGCCGTGTCTCCATCTCAAGCCAAGAAGAACAAGGTGGTTTCCCTTCTTCCCGGTTTTGTTCGAACAAGTAGAAGCTCCGGCGGCATGCAAATCGACGAACGGACGTGGCGGCTCCTCCGGTGGTGTTGTTCTCTTCCGTTGCGCGTCCAGTGGCGTTGGCTAGCGTAGAAGTCCGGCAAAAGGGCACCGCGACCTCCCCTGTTCCGACGGCGTCGGTGAAGATCGTTCAAGACCGTAGCTTTCCCGGCTTTAGCTCCGATCTTGGTTCGACGGCGGCAGAGCTCGACAGTGGCGTTCTCCTCCTTCCGGCGTGTCCTCTCCGGCGACATGGTGGCTCCGGTGTACCCGCGGGCAGAAGTGGGGTGGATGTCCTCACCGTGTTCCACCCGCGGCATGGATGCATGAAGATGAACGTAGAAGATGAAGATGGTGAGCAGTTTTGGCCTTAGTTGTTGTTGTTTAATTAGCTTAGTTAGTATCTTGTTTAGTAATTTTTCTAAGTGTAGCTTTGGTCTGGTGGTTAGGCGGGTGGTTGTATTAGTGAGTGAGCTAGAGTTCGAACCCTACCCTTAGCATATGTTTAGTTTTGGTTATTTGCTACTTAGCTAGTATGCATGTTGCCTAATACCTCGTTCCTAATATAAGATTAGTGTTGTTATTAAGTTGCTAGTATGCATGTTGCCTAATACCTCGTTCCTAATATAAGATTAGTGTTGTTATTAAGTTACCAATAGGATGCTTAGCCTAGATGGGTGAGCTTGTGGGTAATTTAGGGTTGAACTAGTGTTTAAATCCCCTTATAAGCATGATTGGTTTTATTTAGTGCTTTTGTTAATAGTCGAGGATCGGTTTGATTCACAGGTTCCCGGTAACTTGGCTTTGTGATTTGAGCCTAAGCGGTGTTGTTTTTGGATGTTAAGCGAATGAGGAAACCCATGCTCTACAAAACCTATTTTGCTTACCTATATGTGATTTCTTGGATTCTACTTGTGTTTTGCTATGAAATGTGAGGGTTTATGCATTTATCTTGTGATATTGCATATCTAAAGCTTGTGTTTAGGGTTCCTTTGTGCCATTGCTTGGCATTTTCCATGGTTCAAGTCATTTTGTTGGGTTTGGTGAGATTTGGCATGTTTTGGACTTGAATTTGTGTTTGGAGAAGGAAATCCCCGAAGGGATTATTTTGCACAGGAATATGTACCCGCGGGCGGAACGACGGGTCGAGCTCCACCTGCCGCCCACCCGCCGGAACATAAGCCTCGTGGGCAGTGTACCCGCGGGCGGAACCACGGGTGGGAGCCTACCCGTGGGTCCACCCGCGGGGAACACGATGGTGTTCGTTCGGGATTTGTTCCCCGTGATTTGTTGTCTTGGTATTTGGTCTTTTGACTTCCCGTTGTTCTTTTGTGGAACTATTTGAGCGTCTTCTTGATGTTTCGTAGGTCTAGAACTATATGGTAGGTATCCATGTAGGACCTTGGTGTCTTGAATCGTGCTAAGTGTTCAACATTGTGTTTCGCTGGACCAAGAGGTGTCTTGTGTGTTCCTCGGAACTATCTTGAGTTTCTCCGTTGTTAAGCATGCTAGTTTATTGTCTTAATGCTAGCGTGTGTGTTGTTTGTACCTTCCGTTTGGTTGATGATAACTTGTGTTATTCATCGTTGTTGTCGTTGGGTTGTGACCCGTTCCTTGATTGAATGTGTTTCATACCTTCATTGCAATCCTTTGATTGATTCCTGTTGAGGTGTGGCGTGTGTGGCTTTACCTGGATTGCACGATTAGTGGTATGGGACACTAGTCACCAAGGTATTGCAGCGGTCCTCGTGGTGGCCGTGACGTGATTATGGAGTTGTGGCCTGAGTGATGGGTCCACGTGATTGGGGGATAACATGTGTTATCCGGGCATGTGTTGCCGTGATTGGTGGTGGTTCGTTGGTGATTATAGGTGGGGGACGACGGTCCCGGCGGAATAAGGTTGGACTTGGCTGTACAGGGGATCCTGGAGGTAATGGTTGGAAATAAGATACAAGGTTGGGGGTAGCCATAAGGTTGGAACAGGGCATAAGGAAGGCATACCAACTCGTGATGGGTGATGTTGCGAGGGCTTGTAAAGCCGGCGTTGTGTGATCTTCTCTCGTGACGTGTGTAGTCACGGAGGCTCGTGTGGTTTGGCATGTGTTGCCGTTGGGTGAGTCTTTATCCTTTGTGTTGTGGTTAACCGTTGTGGTTTGGGATGTGTTCCCGGTGTTGTCGTTGAGAGTGACGAGTCTTGTGTTGACTGTTGATCTTGGCTTTTGACTTATATACTTATGTATTCCGTTTCGAAAATGGTTTTATATCTTATATCTACCTATTTATGATACATAACGGTATTGGTGGGTTACCAGTATTATTCGCTGACCGGGCGTCGTCCCAATGTTTATCTTTGTATCTTTCAGGTGATGTTTAGACGAGAGCGATGTCTAGAGCCTGGTAGCTTAGCACCTTTGTGTTTTCGTGGCCTGTGCGCCAATGTTTTTAGACTGCTTTAGATTGATGTATTGGGATAGTATTATACACTTGCAAATTGTTGCCTTAGCGTTACCTAGTGTGGTATACGTGGCATAACACCCCTTTTTGTATTTCTTTTATCCAGTTTTAGTTTATCTTCCGCTGTGCTAGTTTTGTTGTTAATCTGCTTGTGTTAGGGATTCAATTGGGCCTTGTTTTTGGGGGGTGTTACAATCTTGATACGACGTTGTAGCATATCCAGCTCCCGTTTGAGGCCTTCTTCACGCTTGAGTCCTTCACTTATGCGCTCATCCTTGTTAGCAATCTATTTTTCATGTATTTTGTTCGCATATTCCAAAAAACTTACCTGACATGACAAGGATCTATTTATTTTTGAGAGAGTTTCCCATCTAGCATGCAACTTCGTAAACTCTTCTTCTAGAGTTGGTGTGGGCAGATCTTCTTCTTCAGCAGAAGAATATTCACCAATCTCAGACTCTATGTCAGCTCTCGGTTCATCGTTGTTCTCTACCGAAGCAATCGCTATAAAGGCTACAAAGTTTCTTGACATATATTCTGAGTCAGATCCGGTTCCTATCTCAGGTTCATCTTCATCACTCCACGTTAGGGTAGTAGCTGCCATAGATCTTTTTCGTCTTAGGTATGTCGGGCGTTCTGCCTGAACATGACCGAAGCCTTCACATTCATAGCATGTTATGCCTTTACCTCCAGATTTGTCCTTGGGTTGAGAATTTTTGAGTGAGTTCTAACGAAAATTTGTCGATCCAGACTTTTGATTGTTCCGATGAGTACTGGAGCCCGATCGTTTTTGTGGTTGAAATTTTCCATTTCTGGTGTTTTGTTTTTGCTTGACCTGTTTCAACAACTTGGAAAAACCTTTAGACAAAAAACCACTGGATCGTCACTTACCTCGTCTGGGTCAGACCCGGCCTCTATGTCTTCAGCTGTAAAAGCCACTACTTTTTCTTTAGCGGAATGATTTGACAACATTTCTATCTCGTACGTTTGCAGGCTACCTATGAGCTGATGCACAGACCTATCTTCCCATCCGTCATGCTCTTGAATGGCGGTGACCTTCATTCTAAACCTCGGAGGGAGAGAGCGCAAGATCTTCTTCACGGGTCTGGATTGGTCAATTGGTTCACTTAAGACAATTGCTCGGTTGGCCAATTCTTGGACACGAGCATGAAATTCAACAATCGTTTCATCTTCTTTTATTTTTAAATCCTCAAAGTCAATTTTGATCATTTGTAGTTTGGATTGCTTGATTGATTTGGTCCCTTCATAAGTGGTTTCCAGAGTTTCCCAAGCATCTTTGGCTGAGTTACACCCTGCATTGATCGTGAACTGACTTTCATGCATTAAGGAATAAATAATGTCTAAAGCTTTATTGTTATATCCTGCGAGTGTCATCTCCTCAACTGACCATTTCGTTTCTGGTTTGAGAACTAGGGGAGCTTCTGCAGTGGCTCCAGCTTTGGTTGGCGAAGTCCACCCAGTAAGAACTGCTCTCCAGATCTTCTCCCTTGTGCGCGAATGTGCATTTTGATGCGGTCCTTCCAGTACGCATAGTTGTCACCTATAAGCTCAGGAGGTGCTCTATGTCGTTCCATTCAGCAAGACTCAATGCACAATAAGTACGAACAAGTAAACCAAATAAACAGGAATAAAACAAAGGTAGAGATCTCGAGTTCAAGAACCACAAAGAAGCCAGATCGAGTAGACTAATAACTTAAATCTCCTTGCTTTGATACCAATTGAAAAAACATGTGGATCTTGAATGCAAGAATTACGCCTTAGGAACCTACTATATTTTAATATTTGTAGTCGATCTGGGTTAGAGACAGATTCAATACTATAAAGTAAAACAAATAATAAAAATGTATAACAAAAGGAACCAGACACCAGGATGTGTTCACGCAGTTCGGAGCCTCACTCCTACGTCTGCGGGGCCACTCACGTCAGCCCAATCCACTATATGATCAAACGAGTACAAGGGAGAGTTCAATACACACAGAGGTATTCACTACACTACCCTACCAACCCTATTATCATCTATGCAGACTGATCGTGCAAGCCTGACTTCATACTGAAGCTAGGTGTCTTCAACAAGAGTAGCAGAAAGAGAGTTTTAGAGAACTAGAGATTTCAAAGTTGTATGTCTTGTAATTGTAGCATCGGCATCATCTCACTAAACAAAGTAGCATTTTATACAGGTGAGAAGAGAGACTTCGAAGGCTGAAAACAAGCTGTTTCTTAGTCCTCAAAAGCATCAGCACCTCACGATCTAGATCGGCACCAAAATAGGGTCTTGACACACTTTGAAAGAGTAAACCTGAAGACTGAGGCTGTAATTGTTTCTGATCCAGAAAACAACATATTGAATTATTTTGACAACAAATTAAGCCAATACATATAGGATCCAACATACAGTATTTGTATGCACTTACACTCCTTTTATTTCTTGATAAGAAATACATGAAAGCCATATCTAAATAGAGCAGCTTGTTGGGAGATTTCTCCTTTCTACTTGTTATACCTATCATGTGTTTTTATCTCAACTTTAAAGTTCTTCATCTGCCACCATGGTTAAAATAGGCGCTAGGCGATAGTCGGGCAGTAGAGTAGCGCTTAGCGCCTAGATGGTCGCCTAGGCGGCTAACTAAATAAAAGAAAAACAGTGCACGTGTATAGGTGCATATATGTCATAGTATGTAAATATATATATATATATATATATATATATATATATATATATATATATATATATATATATATATATATATATATATATATATATATATATATATATGGTCGCGTTCAGGTGCGAATAGGTGCCAAGGAGAGAAATGCGAACCAATCAGCGCGCGCCACATGTCAGCATTCATTGATCGGGTGCACCTACTTTCGCCTACAAGTGCACCTGCTTTCTCCTGCAAGTGCATGTAATTTTTCCTTGTTAACATTCATCCACCCGCAAACATTCATGCACCTAGCCACCTAGGTGCTACTACTTATAACTATAGGTGCACTTAGTATTGATGCTTAGTGTAAATTTTACTTGCACCTATAATACATTTTACATGCACTTGTAATTCATTTTACTTCCCATGCGGTTGTGCGGGTGATTACTGTGCGTAGGTTTTGTACTTAATGTGCGTGAGTCTTGTGCTTAAGATGCGTGAGGTTTGTGCTTAATGTGCGTGAGTGTGTAGTGCTTAATGTGCATGAGTTTTGTACTTAAGGTGCGTGAGTCTTGTGCCTAAGGTGCGTGAGTTGTGTGCTTAATGTGCGTGAGTGTGTACTTTTTTTTTTTTTTTTTTTGAAATGAGCCAAGGTGGCATTTATTCAAAGTATGGTGAAATCGTAGACGGTGGGATTGAATCCCAATACATAGCAGTAGACTGACTAATAGCTGATGTAGCTAGAGTATGTGCTACATAGTTCTCCGATCTAGGAATAAACTTAATTAAGCAAGAATGAAAAATAGATATATAATTCCTGCAACTGTCAATTGCGTAGCCAATATACGTGCGATCAGGGCGAGCCGTATTAGTTAGATATTGTTGAACCGTTAAACAATCAGTGTGTAGCTCTATAGAGTGCTCACCACGATCCTTTAGCCATGACAGAGCTTCTTTACATGCAACCGCCTCTGCCATAAGAGAAGAGAAACAGTTTGGAAGAGAGGAAGCGTAGGTAGAGATGTAACCCCCGCTTCCATCCAGAAAAACTGCTCCAACCGTGGCAGTGCTTGTCGAGTGATGGTAGTTGGCGTCTACATAGCAACGGCGAGGAGTCAACCCCGGTAGTGGTGTACCAAGCTGGCTGGCAGCGGCGTTGGGTGGTTTGGCCGGCGCAGAGGTGGCAGGCTGTACGGCCGTGTGGTGTATGGTGCGCTACATGTGCAACGCGGTGATGGCCGTCATCAAAACTTTCTTCGGCCTTGGTAGGTAGGCATCCCAAATTGCATTGTTTCTTGCCCTCCAAATGTGGTGGAGGATTGCAGCTGCATACATCAGAACATCAGTGTCTAGAACATCCAAGATCGCATTAAACCACTCATGAAAACCATTTGTCTGAATAATAGGGATTAGGAGGTTGGATTATCCCCATATGCTTTTTGTAAAATCACATATAACTAATGCATGCATAGTTTCCTCATGCACGATCCCACACATGGCACAAGATGGCTCAAGCTCTACCCTCTTGTTAAGTAGATTCATAGTGGTGGGCAGGATATCACTTAGGGCTCTCCATAGAAAGGTTTTCCATTTGGGGGGATTTTAAGTTTCCACAGTGCCTGCCATTTATTGAAGGTGCCATTATTGTTATCAACAAATTTCCAACAATGCGTCTGTACCCACTCTTTACATAATAAATTCCTCTCGGATCATCATACCAGTACCACGTATCCGTATATTATGGGGAAACCGGTACCATCATTATTCTGGCTACATCTGTCGGTATAAAAATTTCAGTTAGGATTGAGCTATCCCATGTCCCAGTTTCTTGATCAATCAATCCTACCACTCGTGCACCACCCAATTGTGGGGGCATCTCTGTCTGGATCATAGGGTCTTGCTCATCCTGTAACCAGAGGTGATCCCATATTCTCGTATCCTGACCATTCCCTATCATTCGTCTTATCCCACTACAAATCAAGCCTTTTGCTGTCATAATACTCCTCCAACAAAAACTTGGGTTATTCCCTAGATACGCTTCAGAGAAAGTATCCTTAGGGTAATACCTGGCTTTGTAGACACGCACTACTAAGGAGTCTGACTTTGTAAGCAGCCGTCATGCCTGCTTTCCCAACATTGCCAAATTAAAGGCTCTGAGCTCCTTAAAGCCCAAACCACCATGTTTCTTTGGGATGTATAGTCTATCCCATGCCTTCTAGTGGATACCTTGATTAGAGCCAGAATTCCACCAATACCTTTTCATGGTTCTCTCAATAGATGAGCAAACAGAAATAGGCAATAAAAAACACTCATTGAGAAGGTAGGCATAGATTGTGCCACACTTTTCAACAAGATCTCCTTACCAGCTTGTGACAAAAGCTTCTTGTTCCAGGAACCAATTCTTTGCTTGATTTTGTCCTCAATATATGAGAAAGCTGCCTTTTTATTCCTACCAATAAAGGAGGGGAGTCCCATATATATTTTCCAAAATTTGGGGCCTGTTCCACCCTTAATTCCTGCGCCACATTCATCCTGTCCCCCTCACTACTATTCTTGCTATAGCATATACTGGACTTGTGATAATTAGCTGCCTGCCCCGATAAACTCTCATACACAGTTAAACAACTCTTAATCACCCCAGCCTCCTGCATATTAGCTTTAAAAAATAGCAAACTGTCATCAGCGAAAAATATGTGAGATATAGGGGCCACTCTGCATCCATGGATACTACCATTAGATTGTGCCTGCTGCAATACCATAGAGAACCCTTCCGCACAGATAATGAAAAGATATGGAGACAATGGATCCCCCTGCCTTAACCCACGAGTAGGTGTTACCGGATTAGTACGAGAGCCATTTATTAAAAACCTGTAAGACACGGTGGATACACACAACATAATCAGCTCCACCCATCTATTATCCAACCCCATAGCCAACAGCATACCACCTAAAAACGTCCATTCCATGCGGTCATAAGCTTTAGCCATATCCAGCTTAAGGGCAACCCAGCCAACTGATCCACACTGTTTCCTGTTCAGATAATGACCAACTTCTACAGCTATCAAGATATTATCAGTTATGAGTCTATCAGGTATGAACGCACTTTGTGAGTCTGATATAATTTCGTCCATTAGTGGTTTCATCCTATTGGTAATTACTTTAGCCATTACCCTATAAATCACATTACTGAGAGCAATTGGGCTAAGATCAAACACCCGCTCCGGGGTTTTTTTCTTAGGGATCAACACCACATCAGTTTCATTCAGACTAGTCGGGAAGCAGCGAGTTTTTAAGCAACCAATTATAAAGGATGAAACATCTCCCCCCACCACATCCAAAAAAATGTTGGTAGAAGTCTGGATTTATTCCATCGGGGCCCGGTGCTTTATCAGGAAACATAGAGAAAGGATGAAACATCTCCCCCCACCACATCCAAAAAATGTTGGTACAAGTCTGGATTCATTCCATCCGGGCTCGGTGCTTTATAAGGAAACATAGAGAATAGTGCAGATTTTATTTCTTCCATAGCAAAAGGGCAGAATAAAGATTCATTTTGTGCCAGAGTGACACGCGGAGAAATCCCATTAAAGAAATTATCTCCATTAACCGAATTACCCAAACAGAAAATATTTTCAAAATAATTCAAGATAATCCCTCTCATAGATGCACCTTCCATCCAATCCCCATTATCATCCATAAGCCTATCAATAGTATTTTTCTTTATACGGTGAGAAGCATACTGTGAAAAAACTTGCTATGCATCGGCACCTTTGAGCCAGTGCTGTTTGGCTCGTTGTCTCCAGAAAGCATCTTCCTGTGTCTCAACACGGCTTAAGAGCTCTTCCAAGCGCTGGAACTCAGTCAATGAAACTGGATCAGTTTTTCCTTTTAATCGCAGCTTCTCTTTCCGGAGGTTCATAATCTGCTCCCCGAATTTATGGAAACGTTCTCCACCCCAGCGTGATAATCGAAAACCACAGAATTCAATACAATTCTACAACCCACGATCCCTTCCTTCCTCCCAGGATTCTTCCACTACATTTCGGCATCCCTCATCATATAACCATGCATTCTCAAAACGGAAGCCCCTCTTGC